>NC_069501.1:431703425-431903425 GCF_027579735.1 Bombina bombina | reverse complement strand
ATATTTATTAAACCCAAATCTGCCCCCCACAATGTCGCCTCCACCTGCCTACACTTATTAACCCCTAATCTGCCGAGCGGACCGCACCGCTATTATAATAAAGTTATTAACCCCTAATCCGCCTCACTAACCCTATAATAAATAGTATTAACCCCTAATCTGCCCTCCCTAACATCGCCGACACCTAACTTCAAACATTAACCCCTAATCTGCCGACTGGAGCTCACCGCTATTCTAATAAATGTATTAACCCCTAAAGCTAAGTCTAACCCTAACACTAACACCCCCCTAAGTTAAATATAATTTAAATCTAACGAAATAAATTAACTCTTATTAAATAAATTATTCCTATTTAAAAATAAATACTTACCTGTAAAATAAATCCTAATATAGCTACAATATAAATTATATTTATATTATAGCTATTTTAGGATTTATATTTATTTTACAGGTAACTTTGTATTTATTTTAACCAGGTACAATAGCTAAAATAGTTAAAATAATTACAAAATTACCTGTAAAATAAATCCTAACCTAAGTTACAATTAAACCTAACACTACACTATCAATAAATTAAATAAAATACCTACAATTACCTACAATTAAACCTAACACTACACTATCAATAAATTAATTAAATACAATATCTACAAATAAATACAATGAAATAAACTAACTAAAGTACAAAAAATAAAAAAGAACTAAGTTACATAAAATAAAAAATATTTACAAACATCAGAAAAATATTACAACAATTTTAAACTAATTACACCTACTCTAAGCCCCCTAATAAAATAACAAAGACCCCCAAAATAAAAAAATGCCCTACCCTATTCTAAATTACTAAAGTTCAAAGCTCTTTTACCTTACCAGCCCTGAACAGGGCCCTTTGCGGGGCATGCCCCAAAGAATTCAGCTCTTTTGCCTGTAAAAAAAACACATACAATACCCCCCCCCAACATTACAACCCACCACCCACATACCCCTAATCTAACCCAAACCCCCCTTAAATAAACCTAACACTAAGCCCCTGAAGATCTTCCTACCTTATCTTCACCATACCAGGTTCACCGATCGATCCAGAAGAGCTCCTCCGATGTCCTGATCCAAGCCCAAGCGGGGGGCTGAAGAGGTCCATGATCCGGCTGAAGTCATCATCCAAGCGGGAGCTGAAGAGGTCCATGATCCGGCTGAAGTCTTCATCCAAGCGGGAGCTGAAGAGGTCCATGATCCGGCTGAAGTCTTCAATCAACGGCATCTTCAATCTTCTTTCTTCGGGAGCCATCATATTCCATCCGACGCGGAACATCCTCTTCTCCCGACGCCTACTCGCCGAATGACGGTTCCTTTAAATGACGTCATCCAAGATGGCGTCCCTCGAATTCCGATTGGCTGATAGGATTCTATCAGCCAATCGGAATTAAGGTAGGAATATTCTGATTGGCTGATGGAATCAGCCAATAGAATGCGAGCTCAATCTGATTGGCTGATTGGATCAGCCAATCGGATTGAACTTGATTCTGATTGGCTGATTCCATCAGCCAATCAGAATATTCCTACCTTAATTCCGATTGGCTGATAGAATCCTATCAGCCAATCGGAATTCGAGGGACGCCATCTTGGATGACGTCATTTAAAGGAACCGTCATTCGGCGAGTAGGCGTCGGGAGAAGAGGATGTTCCGCGTCGGATGGAAGATGATGGCTCCCGAAGAAAGAAGATTGAAGATGTCGTTGATAGAAGACTTCAGCCGGATCATGGACCTCTTCAGCTCCCGCTTGGATGAAGACTTCAGCCGGATCATCGACCTCTTCAGCTCCCGCTTGGATGATGACTTCAGCCGGATCATGGACCTCTTCAGCCCCCCGCTTGGGCTTGGATCAGGACATCGGAGGAGCTCTTCTGGATCGATCGGTGAACCTGGTATGGTGAAGATAAGGTAGGAAGATCTTCAGGGGCTTAGTGTTAGGTTTATTTAAGGGGGGTTTGGGTTAGATTAGGGGTATGTGGGTGGTGGGTTGTAATGTTGGGGGGGGGGTATTGTATGTGTTTTTTTTACAGGCAAAAGAGCTGAATTCTTTGGGGCATGCCCCGCAAAGGGCCCTGTTCAGGGCTGGTAAGGTAAAAGAGCTTTGAACTTTAGTAATTTAGAATAGGGTAGGGCATTTTTTTATCTTGGGGGTCTTTGTTATTTTATTAGGGGGCTTAGAGTAGTTGTAATTAGTTTAAAATTGTTGTAATATTTTTCTGATGTTTGTAAATATTTTTTTATTTTTTGTAACTTAGTTCTTTTTTATTTTTTGTACTTTAGTTAGTTTATTTCATTGTATTTATTTGTAGATATTGTATTTAATTAATTTATTGATAGTGTAGTGTTAGGTTTAATTGTAACTTAGGTTAGGATTTATTTTACAGGTAATTTTGTAATAATTTTAACTATTTTAGCTATTGTACCTGGTTAAAATAAATACAAAGTTACCTGTAAAATAAATATAAATCCTAAAATAGCTATAATATAAATATAATTTATATTGTAGCTATATTAGGATTTTTTTTACAGGTAAGTATTTAGCTTTAAATAGGAATAATTTATTTAATAAGAGTTAATTAATTTCGTTAGATGTAAATTATATTTAATTTAGGGGGGTGTTAGTGTTAGGGTTAGACTTAGCTTTAGGGGTTAATACATTTATTAGAATAGCGGCGAGCTCCAGTCGGCAGATTAGGGGTTAATGTTTGAAGTTATGTGTCGGCGATGTTAGGGAGGGCAGATTAGGGGTTAATACTATTTATTATAGGGTTAGTGAGGCGGATTAGGGGTTAATAACTTTATAATAATAGCGGTGCGGTCCGCTCGGCAGATTAGGGGTTAATAAGTGTAGGCAGGTGGAGGCGACATTGTGGGGGGCAGATTAGGGGTTAATAAATATAATATAGGGGTCGGCGGTGTTAGGGGCAGCAGATTAGGGGTACATAGGGATAATGTAAGTAGCGGCGGTTTACGGAGCGGCAGATTAGGGGTTAAAAATAATATACAGGGGTCAGCGATAGCAGAGGCGGCAGAATAGGGGTTAATAAGTGTAAGGTTAGGGGTGTTTAGAGTCGGGGTTCATGTTAGGGTGTTAGGTGCAGACGTAGGATGTGTTTCCCCATAGACAACAATGGGGCTGTGTTAGGAGCTGAACGCGGCTTTTTTGCAGGTGTTAGGTTTTTTTTCAGCTCAAACAGCCCCATTGTTTTCTATGGGGGAATCGTGCACGAGCACGTTTTTGAGGCTGGCCGCGTCCGTAAGCAACTCTGGTATCGAGAGTTGCAGTGGCGTTAAATATGCTGTACGCTCCTTTTTTGGAGCCTAACGCAGCCATTCTGTGGACTCTCAATACCAGAGTTATTTTAAAGGTGCGGCCAGAAAAAAGCCAGCGTTAGCTACGCGGGTCGTTACAGACAAAACTCTAAATCTAGCCGTAAGTTTAAACTAAAAAAAAAAAAATGACTACAGAAAATATTAAAAATCTAAAATTACACAACAAAACTAACATTACATTTTAAAAAAAAAACAACTAACATTACAAAAATAAAAAATAGCTAAGATTACAAAAATTAACAAACGAAATTATCCAAAATAAAAAGTTATTCCTAATCTAATACCCCCTTAAAAACAAAAAAGCCACCCCAAAATAAAAAAACCTTAATCGAACAATAAACTACCAATAGCCCTTAAAAGGGCCTTTTCAAGGGCATTGCCCTAAAGATATCAGCTCTTTTTAAAAAAAATACAAAGTCCCCCCTAAAATTATCCCCCCTCCTTCCTCCAAGCGATCTTTTTCTTTACTTCTAATTTCCCCTCTCCCCCCCCACCTCCTTCTCCCTCCCTCCCACTATTAGCATGTAATTTGTTTTAATATTTTTCTGCAGTGTAGCAGTCCCACCGGTTACCGCCCCTCCCTCCCCCCTCCAGCGATAGGCTGTTCACCTGCCTTCCTCCAGACCGTCCCACGTCACCAATGATCAGTACCACCGCTCTCCGATGCAGAGAGCGACACAGAGTATCTATCTCTCCATCGGTCTGCACGTCAATTTCTGGTCTGGGGAATGCAGAAATAGCACTATATCACAGCAGAAAGAGGTCCAGGACAGCAGACCAGTACAGGGTACGGCGCTGGGCCTTAAGGGGTTAACGACCAGCGCCTTACACGGTTTGGTGCTGGTCCTTAAAGGGTTAAAGTACAATTCCATGTTGTTTGCTTACTTAGGGCTAGATTATGAATGGAGAGCTGTCTTAACATGTGCCCATAAAGGGACAAATCTGCCCCTTTACGAGAACAAGTTAAATAACCAGCGATTACAAGTGGCTGGTTAATGCTCCCGCAAGCTTGTGGTTTCGTTTTGCACTTAGCGCAATCAACAGAGATCAGACCTAAATGTGCCCCAATTGCCCCCCCCAAAAAAAGGAGATTTCTGTATAATTAAAAATAAAGACGAGCATTTTTTTTACTAAAAAAACTGCACAAAGCAGTAATAAGGGGTTAAAGTGAGGGGATGGGGGTGTATGAAGAAAAATGGCACTGAAAGTGCCTTTACATAGAGGTGTATGGAGGACTGTATTTTTACTCTAAATATATATGTATATGAATATATACATATATATTTATGTGTTCATATACACATATAAACACATAAATATATATGTATATATTCATATACATATATATTTTTATTTTATTCATAAATGGAAAGAGTCCACAGCTGCATTCATTACTTTTGGGTAATTCAAAAACTGGGCACCAGGAGGAGGCAAAGACACCCCAGCCAAAGACTTAAATACCCCTCCCACGTCCTTCATCCCCCAGTCATTCTTTGCCTTTCGTCCCAGGAGGTTGGCAGAGAAGTGTCAGAAGTTTTAGATTAGTCTCTTATGGAGGGTAGTACTCTTCAGCATGGGACTGGAGTTTTAAGTAGTCCTGTCAGCCTTTCAGTGAAAGTCTGGAGATGCAGGGAGAGTCTTTCTGTGAAACCATTCTGACTCATATTAACAGCTCCACAAGCAATCGGCTTTCTTCTCTCAAGACCATGGCAGAAGCGATGCTACTATCTGTCACATTTGAAGGGCCGTGTTCCTGTTCCATGGTGTAGATTCCGGTAAGATTGTTTCCTTTCTTTCTAATGACACGGTGAGTCCACGGATCATCTTAATTGCTGTTGGGAATATCACTCCTGACCAGCAGGAGGAGGCAAAGAGCACCACAGCAAAAGCTGTTAAATACCACTCCCCCTACCCACAATCCCCAGTCATTCTCTTTGCTTTTATCAGTTGCAAGGAGGGATAAAGTCTGATTCTTCAATCAAGAGTTTGTTATTTTTTAAGCAGTGCAAGTTTGCTCTGGTTTTCTTTGGGGTTTAGCCGTAGTCCATGTCAGTCTCTTCAGTAGAGCAAGTGGTGGCAAGTGGTGGCTTTTAAGCATTTGAGAACTTGTGGGGTATAACCTCCACTGGGTCTCCCAAGTAATTTCATGCTGCCCTTGGTTGAAAGTTTGAGTAAGTTTACTCAGCCTTTTCTTTTTTCCACAGGTCTATGTGAGGTAGGAAGCCCTTTTCATACCAAGTAAGCTGTCCTGCTGCCGGACAGATTTTTGAGGTAACTACCTATTTTTTTCCCTGTTTTGATATAGGAGTATTTGGCACTTTGACATTTAATTCTGTCTAAATATAAAATCAGCCTTCTAGGTTAACGGTTTATTGTATGGCAGTTTTGTAGGCACTGGGGATGTTTGGCTCAGTTTATTATGTTTTTACTTTGGTGTACATGTTTTTTGTTTGTGTATTAATGGGTACCGGGAAGTTGGTTAGGCCACACCCACAATAGGCGGGCTTATCAGATATAGCAAGGGCGTTTTTGGCGCACTTTTTTCTCTTTCCTATTGTTCCTGGATGTTGCAGCTCTGTTGCATAGCTCCTCAGAGGTGGTTCAGCGTTCTCTCCAGTGCGGCCATATGGGGGGTCTGGATCATTTTCTGACTTTGTTACCGGCAGCAAGGAGGTCAGGTAGGCATCTCAGCAGAGCTTGCTGAGGTGTGGAGGTTGAATGTTGTTTTTTTGTGGGTCTGTTGCTCTGTTTATATTTAAGTTTCTGTCTGAATTTCAGGGACTATAACGTCTGTGACTCTTTGCATTCATTTTGTGAAAAATTGTTTCTGCAACATTAATTGTGCAGTTTATTTAAGGATTTTCTAGTTAAAAAAAAAAAAGTCTGTTTAATAGTTAAAGGTACCGTAAGGTTTTTTTGTATCATTAAAATTCTGATTTGAACTTAGAATTTTTTATTGATTAAGGTTTTTTCCTTTGGAATAAGATGGATGAATAAGCCTCCTATCCCTTTTTGTTCCTTTTTTATTGAGAAAACATTACATTACAAGGATAGACTTTTTGATTCTGAGCCTTCATTTTCTAGGTTGGATGCTGTTCAGGAGTTTCCTGTTCTGGCTAACCCGCAGCTTTCTCCTCATACTTCCCAATCTTCTGCAGTGCCCTGTGTTTCTTCTGAGGTTGTTTTTTCCTTGCAGGATATGGCTACCCATATATCCTCGGCAGTATCTGAGGGTTTGTCTGCTTTTCCTATGTTACAGGGGAAGCGCAAGAGGAAGTATAAGGTTTCTGATTCTGTTGCAATTGTGTCTAGTGTTTCTTCTCATAAGTCTGAGGAGGAAGATACTTCAGTAGCATCTGAGGGTGAGATCTCGGATTCTGATAGTGTAAATCCTTCTTCTGAACCTGAGGTTGTTTCCTTTAGGTTTAAGCTGGAGCACCTCCGTTTGTTACTAAAGGAGGTTTTGGCTACTTTGGATGACTCTGAGGCATCAGTCATGATTATTCCTAAGAAATCTAGTAAACTTAATACGCTTTTTGATGTCCCTTCCTTGGTGAAAGTTTTTCCTATACCAGATCGTGTTTCAGATATTATTGCACAAGAATGGGAGAAGCCTGGGATTTCTTTTTCCCCTTCTACAATTTTTAGGAAGATGTTTCCTATTGCTGATTCTATTAAGGAATCTTGGCAGATAGTTCTTAGGTGGAGGGAGCAGTTTCCACTCTGACCAAGAGGACCAATATTCCTATTGGGGACAGCTGTTCCTTTAAAGATCCTATGAATAAGAAGTTGGAAGATTTGCTTAAAAAGAATTATGTACACCAGGGGTATCAATGGCAACCGGCTGCATGTATTGCTATGGTTACTAGTGCTGCGGCATATATGTTTGATGCATTGTCTAATTCCTTTATTACAGATGCTTCTCTACAGGTTATCAAGTTGGGAGCTAAAATTTCTGGTTTTGCCATTTTATCTTGCAGACCTTTATGGTTAATATCCTGATCTGCGGATATGTCCTCTAAGTCTAAGCTTTTGTCTATTCCTTACAAGGGTTAGGACCTTGTTTGGGCCAGGTTTGGCTGAAATTATTTCTGATATTACGGGAGGGAAGGGGCATTCTCTTCCTCAGGATAAAAGAAATAAACAGAATGGTCAGCAGAGTAATTTTCATTCCTTTCATAACTTCTCTGGTAAATATCCCTCTTCTTCCTCCAAGCAGGAACAGTCCAAGCCACCTTGAAAGTCAAATCAGTCTTGGAATAAGGAGAAGCAGTCCAGGAAGCCTGTTGCTGACTCAAAATCAGCATGAAGGGTCTGCCCCCAATCTGCGAATGGATCTTGTGGGGGCAGTCTCTGTTTCTTCCCTCAAGCTTGGGTTTGAGATGTTCAGGATCCCTGGGTGGTAGATATTGTGTCCCAGGGTTACAAACTGGAGTTCAAGAATTTTCCTCCCAAAGGCAGGTTTCTTCTCTCCAGGTTATCTGTAAACCAGATAAAAGGAGAGGCGTTCTTACATTGTGTTCAGAATCTTTCTGACATGGGAGTGATAGTTCCTGTTCCGGTTCAGGAACAGTGTCTGCATTTTTATTCCAATCTCTTCATCATTCCCAAAAAGGAGGGAACCTTCAGACCTATTTTAGATCTCAAGAGGGTAAACAAGTTTCTCAGGGTTCCGTCTTTCAAGATGGAAACAATTCATTCCATTCTTCCTTTGGTTCAGGAAGGTCAGTTCATGACCACAGTGGATCTAAAGGATGCGTATCTGCATATTCCCATTCACAGGGATCATCATAGTTTCCTTAGATTTGCCTTTCTAGACAAACATTTTCAGTTTGTAGCTCTCCTTTTTGGTCTGGCAACAGCTCCCAGAATTTTTTCAAAGGTCCTGGGAGCATTGTTGGCGGTGCTTCGATTGAAGTGTGTTGCAGTGGCTTCTTATCTGGACGACATTCTAATTCAGGCTCCATTTTTTCAACTAGCAAACTCCCACACAGAGTTGTTGTTGTCTTTTCTGCACTCCCGGCTACAAGAGTGGTCGTTTTGGGGACCATTATAGATTCTCTAGAGATGAAAAATTTTCTGACAGAAGCAAGAAAGTCAAAGATTTTCAATATGTGTCTTGCTCTTCAGTCCCTTCCTCGGCCGTCAGTGGCTCAGTGCATGGAGGTTATTGGTCTGATGGTTTCAGTCATAGACATCATTCCGTTTGCTCGGTTACATCTCATACCTCTGCAGTTATGCTTGCTCAGGCAGTGGAACAGGGATTATGCGGATCTATCTTCAAAGATTGTTCTAGATCAGATGTCCAGAGATTCTTTTCCATGGTGGTTGTCTCAGGATCTTCTCTCTCAGGGAACTTGCTTTCACAGACCTGCCTGGGTGATTGTAACCACGGATGCCAGTTTGCTGGGCTGGGGTGCTGTCTGGGGTTCATTAAGGGCTCAGGGTCTATGGACTCGGGAGGAGTCGGTTCTTCTAATAAATGATTTGGAACTGAGAGCAATTTTCAATGCTCTTCTAGCCTGGCCTCAGCTAGATTCAACCCAGTTTATCAGGTTTCAGTCGGACAATATAACATCAGTGGCTTACATCAATCATCAGGGAGGAACTCGGAGTTCCTTGGCCATGACAGAGGTAGCCAAGATTATTCAGTGGGCGGAGATTCACAACTGTTGTCTGTCTGCTATCCATATTCCAGAGATGGACAATTGGGAAGCGGATTTTCTGAGCAGACAATTTATCTAAAGGGAGTGGGAACTTCATCCAGAGGACTTTTCCAGCTTGATTATCAGTTGGGAGTTGGATCTCATGGCATCTGGTCAGAATGCCAAGCTCCCAAGGTACGGGTCAAGGTCAAAGGATCCTCAGGCTGTTCTGATAGATGCTCTGGCAGTTCCTTGGACTTTCAGTCTGGCATATGTGTTTCCTCCGTTTGCTCTTCTTCCTTGGGTCATTGCTCCGGTCAAACAAGAGAGGGCATCAGTGATTCTCATTGCTCCGGTGTGGCCTCGCAGAATCTGGTTTGCATATTTGGTGGAGATGTCTTCCCTTCCACCTTGGCGTCTTCGATTAAGGAAGGACCTACTTCTGCAGGGTCCCTTCCTTCATCCAAATCTCATTTCTCTGAAGCTGACTTCTTGGAGATTGAACGCTTGATTCTTTCTAAGCGTGGTTTTTCTGAGTCAGTCATTGAGACTATGATTCAGGCTCGTAAGCCTGTGACTAGGAAGTATTATTATAAGATTTGGTATAAATATTTGTATTGGTGTGAATCCAAAGGCTACTCGTGGAGTAGAGTTAGGATTCCTAGGATTTTTTTCTTTTCTCCAGGAGGGTTTGGAGAAAGGTTTATCTGCTAGTACCCTTAAGGGTCAAATTTCTGCTTTATCTATTTTATTGCACAAGCACCTCGTGGATGTGCCATATGTTCATTCTTTTTGTCAGGCCTTGGTTAGAATTCGGCCTATGTTTAAGTCTACTACTCCACCTTGGAGTCTTAATTTGTTTCTTAGAGTCCTTCAACAGGCTCTGTTTGAACCTATGCATTCTTTGGATATTAAGATGTTATCTTGGAAGGTTTTGTTTCTGGTGGCTATTTCTTTGGCTCGAAGAGTTTCAGAGCTTTCAGCCTTACAGTATGAATCACCTTTTCTTATTTTTCACTCTGATAAAGTAGTTCTGTGTACTGCCTTAGGTTTTCTTCCCAAGGTTGTTTCTGCTAAGATATTAATCAAGAGATTGTTGTTCCTTCTTTGTGTCCTAATCCTTCTTCTCATAAGGAGCGTTTGTTGTACAACCTGGATGTGGTTCGTGCATTGAAATATTATTTCCAGGCAACTAAGGATTTTCGCCAGTCTTCTTCTTTATTTGTTGTCTTTTCTGGGAAGCGTAAGGGTAAGAAAGCTACGGCTACTTCTCTTTCTTGTTGGTTGAGGAATGTTATTCGCTTGGCATATGAGACTGCTGGTCAGCAGCCTCCTGAGAGAATCACGGCTATTCCACGAGGGCTGTTTCATCTTCTTGGGCTTTCAAAAAAGGAGCTTTGCATACTTTTTCTAAATCTTACAAATTTGATGCTTTTGCTTCAGCAGAGGCTTCTTTTGGGAGAAAGGTTCTTCAAGCAGTGGTGCCTTCTGTTTAGGTTAACTGTCTTGTCCCTCCCTTATCATCAGTGTCCTCTAGCTTGGGTATTGGTTCCCAACAGTAATTAAGATGATCCGTGGTTTCACTGTGTCATTAGAAAGAAAACATAATTTATTCTTACCTGATAAATGTATTTATTTCTTGACACGGTGAGTCCACGGCCCTCCCTGTTTTTCAGACAGTTTGCTTTTCTATAAACTTCAGGCACCTCTGCCCCTTAGATTACTTCCTTTCTCCTTTCTCTTTGGTCAAATAACTGGGGATTGTGGGTAGGGCGAGTGGTATTTAACAGCTTTTTCTGTGGTGCTCTTTGCCTCCTCCTGCTGGTCAGGAGTGATATTCCCAACAGTAATTAAGATGATTCGTGGACTCACCGTGTCAAGAAATAAATACATTTATCAGGTAAGAATAAATTATGTTTTCTTTCTAATGACACAGTGAGTCCAAGGATCATCTTAATAAATGTTGGGAACCAATACCCAAGCTAGAGGGTAAGAATAAATTATGTTTTTACTTTCTTCATGAAATTTACTGTATTAAAGATATTTTTCCGAGGGGCTACCACCTTGTGGGACTAAGTTATAACACAGGGTCTCAGTGAGGCTCCTTTTGCATCTTAGGAATCAAGGGTTAATATCTCCTGAGGGGGGTTATTGAACAGGGTTTTTTTTTAATCATGTTTGTTATAGGATTCAACCTGCTTATGTGTAGTGTTATTTCAGATCATGGCTTGTGGAACATAACGGCTTTTGGAAAGTGACGTGACCTTACGGTTCAGGCTCACTTTTTTGGACTATACGGTTCACCTGGTGACCGGGCGTGGTCACGTTTTTGGGCTCTCCTGACCGTGTGGTGACAAAGAAATTCTGGTCTGCTGGTGTCTGGTTCATAGGAGGTGGTAAGTGCCCCAGCTATTATAGGTGTCAGATGCTATTTAGATTTTTTAGTCCACTCTTTTGTATTCAATATCCTAGTTATGGAGGAGTCTGATATTGTGGAGACGGACGTCTTTGTTTCAGATTCTACTCCTTGCGCAGAATGCGTATTGCCCTGGATGATACAAGCCTATCAGTTATGTTATGAATGCCGTATTAGAGTGTTCAATTCCTCGGATTCGGGGAATCAAGGGATTGCTGAGCCATCCACCTCTGGGGCTTCTGTCCTCCGAGTGGCGAGTTCCCTTCCACCATCTCTTACTACGCATGCAGGTAACCCAGACTTTGCGTATCCTTCTCAGGAAAGTGGCTTGTTCCCACCGGGGGTTTCGGCACGATGTTGCATGTCCATAATTTTGGCGCTGGTGAATCTACAACTTCCAGAAAGTTGCTTCAGACATTGTTTGTGTTCCGTTATCCGGGGCTCCTCAGGCATGAGATGGCCTGTTCTGCTCTCTGGGGGAACGACTGTCCCTGAGGCTTCAGGGGGTCATCCTTCAGGGCCGGAGTCGTCTTTTGATCCAGCAGGGGTATGCTGTGCTTTTCGGTATAGGCTGGTGCGCCTTCATGTTCTATTGAGGCACACTTTGGCATTGTTGGAAGATCCCATCCTTAATGGATCTGAGAATTCTTCTTCTTATTCTTCGAATAGCATTCAGATTTAGATATAAGGGGATGAAGTATTCCTCTTATAGGCTTATTTGTTGAGTATCATTTTCCAGTTTTGAGCTAGGAAGAATAGGGTCCCTGTTGGGCTCTTCCTGTGGGTGCATCTGTTATTGGGTGATAACCTACGGGTTGCCTTCTTTTTTCACTCCGGTTAGGATGATTGTTTATTGATTACAGCTCATGTTTTTTTTATTTTCCCTTCGGGAATTTTATTTTCAAGAATAGATACTCGCTACCTTTTCATCGCACTGTTTACCTCTACAGAAATTTGTTCTAGAGGACATGTTTGGTCCTATGTTTATCTGACATTTATTCTCCCCCTGGGGTGAATATTTGAGGCCTTGGGCCCTTGGTTGCAGGCTAGTCCTACTTGGGTTTAGATCCTTCTGTCACTATTTCAGACTTGTGGCGCATGTTCTGCCTTGCTGTTAAGGCGCAGAGTGCTTCACATTATTATTATTTTTGTTTTTAATTTACAAGTTCTGCTGAGAATTCTGGAAGGTCCTAAGGGTTTGTCTGGTGTGGAGGATTGGTCCTCATTAGCCTTCTTAGTTGGTCGTCTAGGATTCAGTGGAGTTCCGCTGCGACACACTCATTTTCCTATGTCTGTCGGGACTTAGAGTGTTCCTTCCCGTGTGGGTGAAGGTTTGGAGGATTTAGGGCCTCCTTCCTGCTGGTTCCTGGCGGTCTTGCCTTTTAGGGGCTTTTTGGACTTGTTACTTTAGTGGTTCTCTTCTTTAGAGACTTCCTGACTTGTCCGTTATCCTTAGCAGTTTAGCCACCTTCTGGGAGAGCCTGTGGCCTTTTCCTGTTCTTGGGAGTTACTTTTTTCCCTATCGGGGATGATAGGCTGTGTTGTCTCCTTCTCCAAGCTTTGCTTAGGGATTTTTCTGGGATGCTTTGTATTCTTTTTCCTTAGGTGGGTTCCTCTTGTTACGTACAGAAGAAAGAAAAAGGCGGCACACTTGGCCTCGTGGTTTGCTCTAGGCTTGTTCTACTCCCTTTTTGGACAACTTGGTCCTCAATGTTTTCCCTTGGTCTTGGATGTCTTGGTGTTGTTCTGCACACCTTTTGGGCTCTAGAGTCTTGTAGCAAATCTATTGTGCTCTAGCTCCTTTTGGAGTGCTAGAAGCCGGCAAGGGGTGTTCTCTTCCTTTGAGTTGGGTATTTTCAAGTGACTCTTGTTATCCATTTTTCAGGGTTAGTCCGGTAATTCCCCTGTGAGGTCTGGTTTCGGACAGGGTATTTGTGTTCCCTGGGGTGTGCTGGTTCAGTGCATTCCAGTTTTTCCAGGGAACATTGGCTATGACTCATGGTCTAGTTAGTTGAGCTGCTTGCAGCATGGCCAGGATCTGTGCGTTTTTGGATACACTCCTTTTGGTCTGTCCTGTCCTTTGAATGATGAGTGCTCTCCTTCATTGGGAGTTCTTCTGTGTTTCGTGGTGTCTGGATGATTTTCATTCAGCTTTTGTTTTCATCAGGCTACGGCTTCCTGTTTGGGGTTTATGCGTTGTTCTTCTCCGTGCTCTCCCCCTTGGGGGAGTAGTTTTGTTCTCCTTTAGGAGGTAGAATTCCTCTCTCGGGAGGTTGGCTGTCCTGTCTTGTGGGCAGGTGATTAGAATGGGTATGTACTGTTCCATCTGTGGAGATTTAAGTCTCCATGTTGAGACTGTCATTAGTATTGTGCCGGATCTTATGGCGATCTACTGCATTCTCCGTTCATCTCTATGAGGTTCTCTTGGAAGTTCCTAATTGAGGGACCTATTTGGGTTGGCACCCAAACTCTATTGGGGTGGCTTGGTCTGTCCCATTCTGTCCTTTTTCTGGGCCAGAGATTGGGGTCTTTTTGTTCCCCTGCTTGTCAGATCTGCCTGTCACTAGGCTGGTCTGGTGTTAGGAGCAGAATCTGGAATCTGGGGTTAGTCCTCGGGTCTTGAGGTACGGTGAGCCTCTTTGAGGTTTCGGTGCTTCTCCATGTTCAAGTTACGCAAGTAGCTTTGGTGGCTTGTGGATAGCCTGTGATGTGTCCACTGCTCAGTGGATGTTTCGCAGTTTGAAGGTTGGATTGGTGCTCTGATCTGGTATAATGGTTAGAGCAACAGCTTAGGTCTTTTGACGACTCAGGTTTGATTCCTATTACTGGGAAGTGTATTTTTTATCAAATCTACTTCAGCTGCAGGTGTTTTCTATCTGGGTTTGCGGCACGTATTTTGGCTTCTGAATATCTTGATATTCTGAGTTGCTTGCGTCTTGAGGACTTCATCTTCATTTGTTATTTAGGGTGCGTTTGCACTGTAATAGGAGAAGTTGTCTTCTCTGTTTTTGGATCCCCTAATCTTGTGGTTTCTGTACACTTTGGGGTCTGGGCGTTTCCTCCCCTTGTTTCTCAGGACTGTTTTTTTATCTCTGTGAGCTTGACTTGGTTCTGGAGTTCTTTCCTTATTTCATTTAGAACTTGTTGTACCCTATTTAGGGGCTTTCCTTGTCTGGTTTCTCTGTGTTCTCCTACTTTTGGGAGTTTACGGTAGTTGATCCCTTTCTCTCGTAAGGGGTGTGCTGTGGGGGACCGACTGCTGGGCGATGGTGTATCCTGAGTCTAATTTCTGCGGTCTCTAGCAAGGCTTGTGAACTTTTGTGGGTCAGTTTCCTTTTCAAGTTTTCTTGGCTTTGGACGAAGCAGGTTTTTTGCTGGGTAGGGGTTTCAGGCCTGGTGCCCTCAGAATGGGCTGCCTTTTGTACCCTCCAATTTTTAACATTCAGTGTCCTCTATAGCTTGGGTATTGTTTTCCCAAAAGTAATGAATGCAGCTGTGGACTCTTTCCATTTATGAAGAAAAAGATAAATTATGCTTACCTGTCTACTTTTTTTCAGATGGAAACAGTCCAAAGCTCCCTACCCGTATTTTTTCTGTGGGGCATCTGTTTTTTCTTTTTCTGGCACCTTTTCATCCTGATATTTCTTCTACTGTTCCTTGTTCCTCGGCAGAATGACTAGGGGATGAGGGAAGTGGGAGGGGTATTTAAGCCTTTGGCTGGGTTGTCTTTGCCTCCTCCTGGCCAGGTTCTGAATTTTCCAAAAGTAATGAATGCAGCTGTGGACTCTTTCCATCTGAAGAAAAGAAAACGATCAGGTAAGCAAAATGTATGTTTTTTCTGCCCAATGCCGTGCGATTTGCCCTTTTGCGCTGAGCTAATGGTTTGCCGTGTCTCAAGGCATAAAAACGAGGATCCCATTCGAGCCTATGGAAGCACACTTACATGAGTGCAAGGCTTCCAGGCAATGCAAACACAAGGTTGCATTCGCATTGAGCTTGATTTGTAATGCCAGCGCACATTTACGTGCGCTGGTATTACTGAGTGGAGCGAAATTATTGTGCTTGCAAAAAGGCAATATTGCGCTCCACTCGTAATCTAGGCCTTCATTTTTTTAAAAAAATGTTTTAATAGTTTTTATTGGGTTTTTCAAATAATACAAAATGAGTAAAGATTGACATTTGGTATCAATATACAACATTGCAATGAGATAGTGAGTGCAATTTTATGGATCCCATAATGTCCAGTAGTAGTTTGGAGTCTTATGTAAAGTTATGCCAGCTGCAGTGTGTCTTATGGGTGGCGTTTTTTCATTTTCCTGCTTGGTGTTCCAATTCAATGTACTCAAATTAGGCCTTAATATTTAAAAGATACAATGTGTTAAACAAGGATTTCCAGATAATAAGAACTAGAATTGTTACTTAGAATCTAAATTCAGGTTTTAGCTGTCGCTACAGTTATTGCTTTGTGTGTATTTTAAATGTTTTTTCTCTTATACTGCCCTGGCCGTGTATTAAAGGGACACTAAACCGTGATAAAAACTAATCTCCAATTGCAAGATGAATATATTTTACCTAAATTTGTAATTGACTTTGCGTTTACAATTGCTCGCATTTGTTATATATCTTACTTTGAAAATAAATTGTTTTCCGAACCCATCGCTGGCTAGTCTTTATCATCCTCCAATCATGACCAATAACCTAGGTTATGAAAATTGCGGAAAAATGTTGCTTTGCGCATGCCCGATAGTTGACTCGTCATTGTATACATCACACAGCTTCAATCCAGCATCAAGCGTTATTCCAACAGTATTGTAAGGGTAAGTGTGGTAACAGACATTGTATATGCGCATGCGCGAGACAGCGGGTCACAATGCACATGCGCAGAGTGACTAAATTGTCAGTTAATTATATGCAAGAGATCCCATTACGATTGGCGATAGAGTTTGCTAGTGAACAGTCCATAAAAGAGGGTTGGATTAAATGACGTCACCATGGAAATATAAAATATAATTTTATAGTATTATTAACGATCGTTTTGCTGTAAAAGTAGGTAAGTTTGTCAATATAAACGTTTGTGATTGGAAAAGAACGGTCATGTTGTGCCGACAATAGTGAAGTTTTGGAATCTTTTAAGTCAGTCTGTTTGTGGGTGTGATTTTCCTTTCTTCTGACTTCTGTATATGACCTCCTGCTACCTCTTGACTTACTTAGGATAATGGCTTTGCATGAATACACATGTATGACCCTGATGTTCTAGCTTGTCTTTAGTAACTGTTACTAGTTGAATACCTCTGCATGAACTCCTGCTGCCACCTGATCAGCCTTGGGATGATGACTGTCTATCTCTGAGTAGCCTGAATGACTCTCCTGCTATGTCCTGACAGTAACTGCTTTACCCTTAATTCCCGAATACATCTGTATAAACTCCTGACCTCTCGATCTTCTTCTGTCACAACTCTGCCTATGTCTGAAAAACTGTGTATGATTATGTTGCTGCATCCTGATTATCAGTAACTGCTCAAATTTAACCTCTCATTGATTTAATTCCAGTGTATGACCAGGTTGTTTTTTGGGGTAGTGTTTCTTGGAGATTGCAACAGTTTAATTTCCCCTCCTTATGCTGTGTATTATCCTGCTATGCTTCCTGAATTGTGCTCTTAGACATTTTCAACTGTTTGCTCTTTCTTTGCAGAACCTGTTGTTCTAGCTACCTTGTTTTTTTATTTATTGGACTGTACTATGGGCCCCATCCGATATGCAGCATCGCCCGCAGAAGCCGGCAACGCCAGATTTTGCGCGGGTTTGGTATCACATATACGGCGTAACATAGAAGTTACGCTCGTATATTTCTGCCTTCGCCTGTAGTTTTCCCCCCATAGACTGACATACAAAACACGTGCAGTTTGGTATCCAATATACAGCGTAAGGACTTACATGGCGAAAATGGAGAAATCTTACTCCATTTTCACCTCGCCACAAAATGCAAGCGTAGAAAACCTTACGCTGAGTATTGGAGCACCGTAACTCCCTAAAATGCCTGCAAAATAAAACCTAACGCATGCGCAATGTCTATCTATCTGTCAACCGCAATCCCCCACCACAATACCTAATAAAGTGTTTGACCCCTAAACCGCTGCTCCCGGACCCCGCCGCCACCTATATTAATGTATTACCCCCTAATCTGACCCCCCTACCCCGCCGCCACCTATTTTAAATATATTAACCCCTAATCTGACCCCCCTACACCGCCACCTATATTAAATATATTACCCCCTAAACCTAAGTCTAACCCTAACATCCCCTAACTTAATTATTATTTAAATAAATCTAAATAATATTAATATTATGAACTAAATTATTCCTATTTAAAACTAAATACTTACCTATAAAATAAACCCTAACGGCTAGATTTGGAGTTTTGTCGGTAACGACCCGAAAAACTAACGCCGGCTTTTTTCTGGCCGCACCATAAAAATAACTCTGGTATTGAGAGTCCACATAAAGGCTGCGTTAGGCTCCAAAAAAGGTGCGTAGAGCATTTTTAACGCAGCTTCAACTCTCAATACCAGAGTTGCTTATGCAAGCGGCCAGCCTCAAAAACGTGCTCGTGCACGATTCCCCCATAGGAAACAATGGGGCTGTTTGAGCTGAAAAAAAACCTAACACCTGCAAAAAAGCCGCGTTCAGCTCTTAACGCAGCCCCATTGTTTGCTATTGGGAAACACTTCCTACGTGTGCACCTAACACTCTAACATGTACCCCGAGTCTAAACACCCCTAACCTTACACTTATTAACCCCTAATCTGCCGCCCCCGCTATCTCTGACACCTGCATTTTATTTTTAACCCCTAATCTGCCGCTCCGTAAACCGCCGCTACTTACATTATTCCTATGTACCCCTAATCTGCTGCCCCTAACACCGCCGACCCCTATATTATATTTATTAACCCCTAATCTGCCCCCCTCAACGTCGCCTCCACCTGCCTACACTTATTAACCCCTAATCTGCCGAGCGGACCGCACCGCTATTATAATAAAGTTATTAACCCCTAATCCGCCTCACTAACCCTATAATAAATAGTATTAACCCCTAATCTGCCCTCCCTAACATCGCCGACACCTAACTTCAATTATTAACCCCTAATCTGCCGACCGGAGCTCACCGCTATTCTAATAAATGGATTAACCCCTAAACCATCTTGATCCAATCAGATTGAGCTCGCATTCTATTGGCTGTTCCGATCAGCCAATAGAATGCGAGCTCAGTCTGATTGGCTGATTGGATCAGCCAATCGGATTGAACTTGATTCTGATTGGCTGATTCCATCAGCCAATCAGAATATTCCTACCTTAATTCCGATTGGCTGATAGAATCCTATCAGCCAATCGGAATTCGAGGGACACCATCTTGGATGACGTCCCTTAAAGGAACCATCATTCTTCAGTTGGACGTCGCCGGAAGAAGATGGGTCCGCGGTGGAGGTCTTCAGGATGGAGCCGGTCGTCATCGGATGAAGATAGAAGATGCCGCTTGGATCAAGATGGTTGCCGGTCCGGATCGCCTCTTGTTCCCGGATAGGATGAAGACTTTGGAGCCTCTTCTGGACCTCTTCAGCCACCGGATGATGGATCGCCAACCCCCGCTTGGGTTGGATGAAGATTTTGGAGCCAGGACGGATCGGTGATACCTGGTGAGGTGAAGACAAGGTAGGATGATCTTCAGGGGCTTAGTGTTAGGTTTATTTAAGGGGGGCTTGGGTTAGATTAGGGGTATGTGGGTGTTGGATTGTAATTTTTTGGGGGGGTATTGTATGTTTTTTTTACAGGCAAAAGAGCTGAACTTCTTGGGGCATGCCCCGCAAAGGGCCCTGTTCAGGGCTGGTAAGGTAAAAGAGCTTTTAACTTTAGTAATTTAGAATAGGGTAGGGCATTTTTTATTTTGGGGGGCTTTGTTGTTTTATTAGGGGGCTTAGAGTAGGTGTAATTAGTTTAAAATTGTTGTAATATTTTTCTTATGTTTGTAGATATTTTTTTTATTTTTTGTAACTTAGTTCTTTTTTATTTTTTGTACTTTAGTTAGTTTATTTCATTGTAGTTATTTGTAGATATTGTATTTAATTAATGTATTGATAGTGTAGTGTTAGGTTTAATTGTAGGTAATTATAGGTATTTTATTTAATTAATTTAATGATAGTATAGTGTTAGGTTTAATTGTAACTTTGGTTAGGATTTATTTTACAGGTAATTTTGTAATTATTTTAACTAGGTAACTATTAAATAGTTCTTAACTATTTAATAGCTATTGTACCTGGTTAAAATAATTACAAAGTTGCCTGTAAAATAAATATTAATCCTAAAATAGCTACAATGTAATTATAATTTATATTGTAGCTATATTAGGGTTTATTTTACAGGTAAGTATTTAGCTTTAAATAGGAATAATTTATTTAATAAGAGTTAATTAATTTCGTTAGATTAAAATTATATTTAATTTAGGGGGGTGTTAGTGTTAGGGTTAGACTTAGCTTTAGGGGTTAATCCATTTATTAGAATAGCGGTGAGCTCCGGTCGGCAGATTAGGGGTTAATAATTGAAGTTAGGTGTCGGCGATGTTAGGGAGGGCAGATTAGGGGTTAATACTATTTATTATAGGGTTATTGAGGCGGATTAGGGGTTAATAACTTTATTATAATAGCGGTGCGGTCCGCTCGGCAGATTAGGGGTTAATAAGTGTAGGCAGGTGGAGGCGACGTTGAGGGGGGCAGATTAGGGGTTAATACTATTTATTATAGGGTTAGTGAGGCGGATTAGGGGTTAATAACTTTATTATAATAGCGGTGCGGTCCGCTTGGCAGATTAGGGGTTAATAAGTGTAGGCAGGTGGAGGCGACGTTGAGGGGGGCAGATTAGGGGTTAATAAATATAATATAGGGGTCGGCGGTGTTAGGGGCAGCAGATTAAGGGTACATAAGGATAACGTAGGTGGCGGCGCTTTGAGGTCGGCAGATTAGGGGTTAATAAGTGTAGGCAGATGGAGGCGACGTTGAGGGGGGTAGATTAGGGGTTAATAAATATAATACAGCGGTCGGCGGTGTTAGGGGGAGCAGATTAGGGGTACATAAGGATAACGTAGGTGGCGGTCGGCAGATTAGGGGTTAAAAAAATGTATTTGAATGTCGGCGATGTGGGGGGACCTCGGTTTAGGGGTACATAGGTAGTTTATGGGTGTTAGTGTACTTTAGAGTACAGTAGTTAAGAGCTTTAGAAACCGGCGTTAGCCCAGAAAGCTCTTAACTACTGACTTTTTTCCTGCGGCTGGAGTTTTGTCGTTAGATGTCTAACGCTCACTTCAGAAACGACTCTAAATACCGGAGTTAGAAAAATCCCATTGAAAAGATAGGATACGCAATTGACGTAAGGGGATCTGCGGTATGGAAAAGTCGCGGCTGAAAAGTGAGCGTTAGACCCTATTTTGAGTGACTCCAAATGCCGGCGGTAGCCTAAAACCAGCGTTAGGAGCCTCTAACGCTGGTTTTCACGGCTAACGCCAAACTCCAAATCTAAGTCTAAGATAGCTACAATATAATTAATAATTACATTGTAGCTATTTTAGGGTTTATATTTATTTTACAGGTAACGTATTTATTTTAACTAGGTACAATAGCTATTAAATAGTTAATAACTAATTAATAGCTACCTAGGCTACCTAGTTAAAATATTTACAAAATTACCTGTAAAATAAATCCTAACCTAAGTTACAAATACACCTAACACTACACTATCAATAAATTAATTAAATAAACTACAATTATCTAAAATAAAATACAATTAAATAAACTAAACTATATTACAAAAAAAACCACTAAATTACACAAAATAAAAAAATATTACAAGAAGTTTAATCTAATTACACCTAATCTAAGCCCCCTAATAAAATAAAAAAGCTCCCAAAAATAATAAAATTTCCCTACCCTAAACTAAATTACAAAAGTAATCAGCTCTATTACCTGTAAATAAAAGAACAATCCCCCCCACATTACAACCCACACACCCCTACTCTAAAACCCACCCGATCCCCCCTTAAAAAATCCTAAGTCTAACCCCCAAGTGGTCCTTACCTGTCCTGAAGACCGGCGGAGAAGGTCCTGTTCCAGGCGGTGAAGTCTTCTTCCAAGCGGCGACCTCTTCTTCTTCCAGGAACCAGCCGGTGCGGAGCAGAGGAGTTGAAGACCGTCGACTCTGGAACTGAAGACCGGCCACGCTGGAACTGAAGATCGGCGACGCTGGAACTGAAGACCGCGGAGCCATGGAGCGTGGAGGATCCTCTTCATACGATCTCCGCCGTACACTGAATAGGAATTCAAGGTACGCGATTAAAAATGACGTCCCTTGAATTCCTATTGGCTGATTTGAGCCTTCAAATTCAAATCAGCCAATCGGATGAGAGCTACTGTAATTCTATTGGCTGATTTGAATAGCCAATAGAATTACAGTAGCTCTTATTCTAAGAGGATCCTCCGCGCTTCATGGCTCCGCGGTCTTCAGTTCCAGCGTCGCCGATCTTCAGTTCCAGCATGGCCGGTCTTCAGTTACTGAGTCGACGGTCTTCAGCTCCGTGGTCATCGGTCTTCAATTCCTCCGCTCCGCGCTTTTTTCCCCTTTTAATTTTTTAAAAATATGACGCTTTTACAGACCCGCTCTCTGCTCTCTGCTGAGCGGGTCTGTTTTTTTTACTCAGCGCATCGTGCCAGCTGTATAGTCACAGCCAGGCCCGACCGCGCCATAGCATTAAGTGCAGCTCGCTCCTGCTCTGTCTTATTTTTTAGGTTTACTGTCCCTTTAACTAAATTAAATACAATTACCTAAATTAAATTAAATTAGCTAAAGTACAAAAACAAATAAACACTTAATTACAGAAAATAATAAACAAATTACAGATCTTTAAAATAATTATACCTAATCTAATAGCCCTATTAAAATAAAAAAGCCCCCCCCAAAATAAAAAAAACCCTAGCCTAAACTAAACTACCAATAGCCTTTAAAAAGGCCTTTTGCGGGGCATTGCCCCAAAGTAATCAGCTCTTTTACCTGTAAATAAAAATACAAACAACCCCCCACAGTAAAACCCACCACCCACACAACCAACCCCCCAAATAAAATACTAGCTAAAAAAAACTAAGCTCCTCATTGCCGTGAAAAGGGCATTTGGATGGGCATTGCCCTTAAAAGGGCAATTAGCTCTAATGCAGCCCAAAGTCCCTAACCTAAAAATAAAACACACCCAATACACCCTTAAAAAAATCTAGCACTAACCCCCTGAAGATCGACTTACCGGGAGACGTCTTCATCCAAGCCGGGCCGAAGTCCTCAACGAAGCCGGGAGAAGTCTTCATCCAAACTGGGCAAAGTGGTCCTCCAGACGCGCAGAAGTCTTAATCCAGACGGCATCTTCTATCTTCATCCATCCGGCGCGTAGCGGGTCCATCTTCAAGACATCCGACGCGGAGCATCCTCTTCATCCTTATCTTCTTACTGAATGAAGGTACCTTTAAGTGACGTCATCCAAGATGGCGTCCCTTAGATTCCGATTCGCTGATAGAATTCTATCGGAATTAAGGTAGAAAAAATCCTATTGGCTGATTCAATCAGCGAATAGGATTGAAGTTCAATCCTATTGGCTGATCCAATTAGCCAATAGGATTGAGCTTGCATTCTATTGGCTGTTCCAATCAGCCAATAGAATGCAAACTCAATCCTATTGGCTCATTGGATCAGCCAATAGGATTGAAGTTCAATTCTATTGGCTGATTGCATCAGCCAATAGGATTTTTTCTACCTTTATTCCGATTGGCTGATAGAATTCTATCAGCCAATTGGAATCTAAGGAACGCCATCTTGGATGACGTCACTTAAAGGTACCTTCATTCAGCTTTAGTCAGCGGAAGAAGAGCAAAAGTCTTCATCCAGACGGCATCTTCTATCTTCATCCATCCGGCACAGAGCGGGTCCATCTTCAAGGTTTTTTTAAGGGTGTTTTGGGTGGCTTTTATTTTTAGGCTAGGGACTTTGGGCTGCATTAGAGCTAACTGCCCTTTTAAGGGCAATGCCCATCCAAATGCCCTTTTCACGGCAGGTAAAAGAGCTGATTACTTTGGGGCAATGCCCCGCAAAAGGCCCTTTTAAGGGCTATTGGTAGTTTAGTTTAGGCTAGGGATTTTTTTATTGGGGGGGGGCTTTTTTTATTTTAATAGGGCTATTAGATTAGGTGTAATTAGTTTAAATATCTGTAATTTGTTTATTATTTTCAGTAATTTACACCTAGATTTAGAGTTTTGCGTTAGAAGGGGTGCGTTAGCTACGCGTGTTTCCCCCCCTGCACCTTTTAAACAACGCTGGTATTGAGAGTTCTCTGAAGGGCTGCATTAGGCTCCAAAAAGGGAGCGTACAGGCATATTTACCGCCACTTCAACCCTCAATACCAGCGTTGCTTACAGACCCGGCCAGCTTCAAAAACGTGCTCGTGCACGATTCCCCCATAGGAAACAATGGGGCAGTTTGAGCTGGAAAAAAAACTAACACCTGGAAAAAAAAAAAGCAGCGTTCAGCTCCTAACGCAGTCCCATTGTTTCCTATGGGGAAACACTTCCTAAGTCTGCACCTAACACCCTAACATGTACCCCGAGTCTAAACACCCCTAACCTTACACTTATTAACACCTAATCTGCTGCCCCCGCTATTGCTGACCCCTGCATTACACTTTTAACCCATAATCTGCCGCTCCGGACACCGCCGCAACCTACATTATAGCTATGTACCCCTAATCTGCTGCCCCTAACATCGCCGACCCCTATATTATATTTATTACCCCCTAATCTGCCCCCCCCCAACGTCGCCGCTACCTTACCTACACTTCTTAACCCCTAATCTTCCGACCGGACCTCGCCGTCACTATAA
This sequence comes from Bombina bombina, assembly GCF_027579735.1. NCBI lineage: Eukaryota > Metazoa > Chordata > Amphibia > Anura > Bombinatoridae > Bombina > Bombina bombina. The sequence continues at coordinate 431,879,046 of NC_069501.1, read as the reverse complement.
TAAATGTATTAACCCCTAAACCGCTTCACTCCCACCTCAAAAACCATATAATAAATAGTATTAACCCCTAATCTGCCCTCCCTAACATCGCTGACACCTAACTTCAAGTATTAACCCCTAATCTGCCGACCGGACCTTACCGCTACTATAATAAATGTATTAACCCCTAAAGCTAAGTCTAACCCTAACCCTAACACCCTCCTAAGTTAAATATAATTTAAATCTAACGAAATAAAATAAATCTTATTAAATAAATTATTCCTATTTAAAGCTAAATAATTACCTATGAAATAAACCCTAATATAGCTACAATATAAATAATAATTACTTTGTAGCTATTTTAGGATTAATATTTATTTTACAGGCAACGTTGTATTTATTTTAACCAGGTACAATAGCTATTAAATAGTTATTAATAATCCTAACCTAAGTTACAATTAAACCTAACACTACACTATCAATAAATTAATTAAATAAACTACCTACAATTATTTACAATTAAATCAACTAAACTAAATTACAAAAAAAAACACTAAATTACAAAAAATAAAAAAAGATTACAAGAATTTTAAACTAATTACACCTACTCTAAGCCCCCTAAAAAATAACAAAGCCCCCCAAAATAAAAAAATGCCCTACCCTATTCTAAAATAAAAAGTTTACAGCTCTTTTACCTTACCAGCCCTTAAAAGGGCCTTTTGCGGGGCATGCCCCAAAGAAAACAGCTCTTTTGCCTGTAAAAAAACATACAATACCCCCCCAACATTACAACCCACCACCCACATACCCCTAATCTAACCCAAGCCCCCCTTAAAAAAAACTAACACTAAGCCCCTGAAGATCTCCCTACCTTATCTTCACCACGCCGGGTATCACCGATCCGTCCAGAAGCGGCATCTTCTATCTTCATCCATCCGACGAGGAGCGGCTCCATCTTCAAGACCTCTGGCGCAGAACATCCTCTTCTCCCGACGACTAGACGACGAATGAAGGTTCCTTTAAGGGACGTCATCCAAGATGGCGTCCCTCAAATTCCGATTGGCTGATAGGATTCTATCAGCCAATCGGAATTAAGGTAGGAAAAATCTGATTGGCTGATTGAATCAGATTAGGGGTACATAGGGATAATGTAGGTGGCGGCGGTGTGCGGTCGGCAGATTAGGGGTTAAAAAATTATTATAGTCGCGGCGATGTGGGGGGACCTCGGTTTAGGGGTACATAGGTAGTTTATGGGTGTTAGTGTACTTTAGAGAACAGTAGTTAAGAGCTTTATGAACTGGCGTTAGCCCTTTAAAGCTCCTAACTCCTGACTTTTTTCTGCGGCTGGAGTCTTGTCATTAGAGTTCTAACGCTCACTTCAGCCAAGACTCTAAATACCGGCGTTAGAACGACCCAATTGAAAAGATAGGATACGCAATTGAAGTAAGGGGATCTGCGGTATGGAAAAGTCGCGGCTGGAAAGTGAGCGTTAGACCCTTTCCTGACTGACTCTAAATACCAGCGGGCGGCCAAAACCAGCGTTAGGACCCCCTAAAGCTGGTTTGGACGGCTAACGCAGAACTCTAAATCTAGGCGTTAGTGTTTTGTTTTTTTTGTACTTTAGCTAATTTAATTTTATTTAGGTAATTGGATTTAATTTAGTTTATTTAATTATATTGTAGTGTAGTGTTAGGTGTTAGTGTAACTTAGGTTAGGTTTTATTTTACAGGTAAATTTGTCTTTATTTTAGCTATGTAGTTATTAAATAGTTAATAGCTATTTAATAACTATTCTACCTAGTTAAAATAAATACAAACTTGCCTGTAAAATAAAAATAAACCCTAAGATAGCTACAATGTAACTATTAGTTATATTGTAGCTAGCTTAGGGTTTATTTTATAGGTAAGTATTTAGTTTTAAATAGGAATAATGTATTTAATGATAGTAATTTTATTTAGATTTATTTAAATTATATTTAAGTTAGTGGGTAATAGGTTTAGGGTTAGACTTAGGTTTAGGGGTTAATAACTTTAATATAGTGGTGGCGACATTGGGGGCGGCAGATTAGGGGTTAATAAATCTAGGTAGGTTGTGGCGACATTGGGAAAGGCAGATTAGGGGTTAATAAATATAATGTAGGTGTCAGCGATGTTGGGGGCAGCAGATTTGGGGTTAATACATATAATGTAGGTGGCGGCGGTGTCCGGAGCGGCAGATTAGGGGTTAAAAATTTTATTATAGTGTTTGCGATGCGGGAGGGCCTCGGTTTAGGGGTTAATAGGTAGTTTATGGGTGTTAATTTACTTTTTAGCACTTTAGTTATGAGTTTTATGTTACGGCGTTGTACCATAAAACTCTTAACTACTGACTTTTAAATGAGTTAGGACTCTTGACAGGAGAGGGTGTACCACTCACTTTTTGGCCTCCCAGGACAGACTCGTAATACCGGCGCTATGGAAGTCCCATAGAAAAAAGACTTTACGAAGTTAACGTAAGTCGTTTTGCTGTAAGGCCAAAGAAGTGTGCAGTGCCCCTAAATCTGCAAGACTCATAATAGCAGCAGGCGTAAAAAAGCAGCGTTAGGACCTCTTAACACTGCTTTTTTACCCTAACGCACAACTCGTAATCTAGCCGTCTATTATTAAATGTCCAATTAAGATAAAAAATATTTAGCACTGTCTTTGCAGGTTAATTAAATACAGAGCTCACATAGCTATACCAGTGGTTTGAGCTTGTGTTTGATTTGCTGCCCAAGAGTATTAAAAGATATGACTTTATTTAGAATTTTATTTATATTACTTTGGTCTTATGATTTTTAAGCCCCGCCCCTGCTCCTGCCCACCACATTTCAAATTTTTGCCGTGGGGGGTTGTCCCTCTTTTGAATTTTGAAATGTTGGGAGGTATGCAGTAAGCACCTACTGAGGTAAAAATATATGTCAGTAAGTGACTTTCTTTTAATTTTATATTTATTTTTCACAAACTGAAACAGCACATGCTGGCTAAAAAGTGAAGTAGTTAATACAAATGTGACTTAATGTTAAGTGGTTCTAAAGCTGGATCAGCAATTAATCATTGTTCACCTGTTATACACAGGATATACTTATGTTTGTTCTATAATTCTTTACATTCCTTACATTGTTTTACACAACCAGCCATACTGGGACACTGTCCCAAGAAATGTCATTTCTTTCTCTAATGTACTTCTTAAAGGGACATGAGTGCAAAAAGAAATGGTATACTCTAATGGGTTAGACCATTTTATCATTGCCGCATTGCTTACAGGGCAGCAATGCACTACTGGGAGCTAGCTGGCCAAATCTGGTGGCCCAATGACAAGAGAGATATGTGCATAACCACCGATCACCACCTAGTTACCAGTAGTGCATTTCTGCACTGGAGATCTCTTTAAAAATGTGTGTAAGTCATTTGCAAGGGTTAAAATCATAGTTATATGCAAGTAACAGTGTAATATTGAAATGCTCTTTCACAGAGTGTTTTTCTTTTTTTTTTCTTTTTACTTTTATATCGCTTTAAATTTCCCCTTTTTTTAGAATAAAATTAAATTTAAAGGGATATTATACACTCATACACCTAGATTACGAGTTTTGCGTTAGAGGCTGTGCGATGCTAACAAGCAGTTTATGCTCACCGCTCACTTGCAGACAACGCTGGTATTACGGGTTTTTACAAACCTGGGGTTAGCCGCAGAAAAGTGAGCGAAGAGCAAAATTTAGCTCCACATCTCACCTTAATACCAGCGCTGCTTACGGTAGCGATGAGCTGGCTAAACGTGCTTGTGCAAAATTTCCCCATAGGAATCAATGGGGGAGAGCCGACTTTAAAAAAACACCTGCAAAAAAGCAGCGTGAAGCTCCTAACACAGCCCCATTGATTCCTATGGGGAAATACATTTATGTCTACAACTAACACCCTAACATGAACCCGAGTCTAAACACCCCTAATCTTACACTTATTAACCCCTAATCTGCCGCCCCCGACATCGCCGACACCTACATTATATTAGTAACCCCTAATCTGCCGCTCCGGACACCGCCGCCACCTACATTATATGTATTAACCCCTAATCTGCTGCCCCCAATATCGCTGAGCCCTACATTTTATTTATTATCCCCTACTCTGCCGCCCCCCAATGTCGCTGCCACCTACCTACACTTATTAACCCCTAATCTGCCGCCCCCAACATAGCCACCACTATATTAAAGTTCTTAACCCCTAAACCTAAGTCTAACCCTAACCTTAACACCCCCTAACTAAAATATAATTTAAATAAATCTAAATAAAATTTCTACAATTAACTAAATTATTCCTATTTAAAACTAAATACCTATAAAATAAACCCTAAGATAGCTACAATATAACTAATAGTTACATTGTAGCTAGCTTAGGATTTATATTTATTTTACAGGCAACTTTGTATTTATTTTAACTAGGTAGAATAGTTATTAAATAGTTATTAATGATTTAATAGCTACCTAGTTAAAATAAAGACAAATTTACCTGTAAAATAAAACCTAACCTAAGTTACAATAACACCTAACACTACACTACAATTAAATGAATTCCCTAAATTAACTACAATTAAATACAATTAAATAAAATTATCTAAAGTACGGAAAAAACAAACACTAAATTACAGAAAATAATAAAATAATTACAAGTTTTTTAAACTAATTATACCTAATCTAATCCCCCTAATAAAATAAAAAAGCCCCCCAAAATAATAAAAAGCCCTACCCTATACTAAATTACAAATAGCCCTTAAAAGGGCCTTTTGCGGGGCATTGCCCCAAAGTAATCAGCTCTTGTAAAAAAAAAGTACAATACCCCCCAACATTAAAACCCACCACCCACACACCCAACCCTACTCTAAAACCCACCCAATCCCCCCTTAATAAAACCTAACACTAACCCCCTTAAGATCACCCTACCTTGAGAAGTCTTCACCCAACCGGGCCGAAGTCCTCAACGAAGCCGGGCGAAGTGGTCCTCCAGACGGGCAGAAGTCTTCATCCAGACAGCATCTTCTATCTTCATCCATCTGACGCAGAGCGGGTCCATCTTCAAGACATCCAACACGGAGCATCCTTCCTGGCCGACGACTACCCAACGAATGAAGGTTCCTTTAAGTGACGTCATCCAAGATGGCGTACCTTCAATTCCGATTGGCTGATAGAATTCTATCAGCCAATCGGAATTAAGGTAGGAAAAATCCTATTGGCTGATGCAATCAGCCAATAGGATTGAACTTCAATCCTATTGGCTGATTGGAACAGCCAATAGAATTCGAGCTCAATCCTATTTAATATAGTGGCGGCGACGTTGGGGGTGGCAGATTAGGGGTTAATAAATGTAGGTAGGTGGCGGCGATGTTAGGGATGGCAGATTAGGGGTTAATAAAATGTAACTAATGCTTGCGAGGCGGGAGTGCGCCGGTTTAGGGGTTATTATATTTATTATAGTGGCGGCGATGTCCGGTTCGGCAGATTAGGGGTTAAAATATTTATTATAGTGTTTGGGATTTGGGGGGCCTCGGTTTAGGGGTTAATAGGTAGTTTATGGGTGTTAGTGTACTTTTTAGCCCTTTAGTTAAGAGTTTTATACTACGGCGCTAGACCATAAAACTCTTAACTACTGACTTTTAAATGTGGCACCAGGTTTGACAGGAGAGGGTCTACCGCTCACTTTTTGGAAGACTCGTAATACCGGCGCTATGCAAGCCCCATTGAACAAATAGGATACGCAATTGACGTAAGTGGGTTTGCGGTATTTTCGAGTCTGGCCAAAAAAGTGAGCGGTACACCTGTACCTGCAAGACTCGTAATACCAGCGGGCGTTAAAAAGCAGTGTTGGGGGAGCAGGTGTGGCGGAGGGGAGGAGCTAGCAGGTGAAGGTGCGCTGTTGCTCCGTGTTGGTTACAGCTAGAAGGGAGATACACCCTTCCCCCTCAACGCTTTTTTCCTTAGCCCAGGAAAGTGGCTTGAGTCTTGGGCAACAGACTCAACGGAAGGACGGTGGAAATAAAGCTTAATGCAAGTCGGGAGACTGAACAAATCTGGTGCCCCATATCTGTTATCAAAGATATACACGGCTAGCGAAACTGGCAGCCTGACAATACAGTACAACAAGAAGATTATCAGAAGTGGATGCCTATCTAAAACAAAGTGCCTACAAGTGCTTTCCTAAGGAGGGAAGATTGCAGCCCAGGAGCTCCACAGTGTTAGCTCACCCGCTCTGCATACGATGCTGACGGCTACGCTGAAAATCACCGGCTTGAAGAAGAGAAGGTTTAACCTGTAAAGCGGCTCACCTGGTTTTGAGCAGACGCGGAAGCGGGTGATCTGGACGCCGGTGCTGGTACACTCCGAGGGCCCCGTGTGTCATCCTTCAGCTGGGGAGCGCAGGGCTTGTGGGGCGGCTGCCGGAGGCAGAGGGAGTCTCCGCCGATCTACGTCATCAGATACTGCCGCTCTCCTGTTTGCGGGTTGGTGAGGACTCCAGCGTGTGGTATGCCTTGCTCAAAGCAGAGGAGAAACAGGCAACCAGCTCCTTGCTGATGGAGTAGAGAACATTGGCGAATACCATGAGAGATACGGTAAGCCCTCGCTGGGAGTAATTGTGGAGTAAAGAGACATTGTTGCCTGGAAATTGGCGAGGTGAATGCATGGTTAAGGAACAAGGTGGAAATCTCCTATGTGTATTGCCTTTCTCTGTTTTCTCTCTCCCCCTCAATATTTGAATTTGAGACATTAGAAAAGGGGTAAAGGGGGAAAAGAACGGTATAAAGCACGAGAGAGAAAAAATCCATAAGACTGTGATTTGATAAAGTAAAGACTCTGGCTTTTGATATCTGCAACTGGTTCCAGGACAGATAATATTAATAATCAAAGTCTTATAAAGGGTGTGCTTGCTACACTGACTAGACTTGACCTGTAAAATAAAGGTCTAGCAAAGAGTTAAGAAAGTATCATGTAGGGGGCGGAGCCAGCTACTGAAGCAACCAGACGTGCTCTTGGAAAGCTCCTGGCTTTTAGCTAAAATTATTGCAAATAAATCATATTTCAAAGCTTGAAATCACTCTGTTGTTCAGCTGAGCATTAATCTTAACTGCTCCACATTTAAAGCAAGAAGGGATTGATCATTATTGAGCTATTTCTACGAAAACTTTATGTTTTGCTAAGCCACGAGGAGCTTCTGGACACAGTTTACATATGGCTGCGTCGACCGCTATAGACGCTCTACAAACATGGGATTTGAACATGCAGAGACTCCTAGAGAAACATTACCGGAACATAACTGAAGACTTAATGTCAATGCTGTACTGCTTATCGGAGCCGCAAGAAGAGGAGCTCAAGTGTACAGAACAGGCGCTATCTGGAGGAAGCTATGATACTGCAGAGGCCCCTTCTATATGGAGACCGGAGGTTGAGCCAAGTTTAGCTCCGCTGCTTCTAACAGGCAGCGAATCGGGCCAGACCCAAGTTGCTTCCTCTCACACTAATCGTGGGAACTGCCCCAGTACCCACACCCCAGAGGATGCTACTGAAGGGTGGCGTGGGAAGACCCAGCTGAAGTCGAGCGATCTGAGTGAAAACATGGCCGTATGGAAGTTGGCTTACTTACCCTGCCACGAGCGGGTGTCACATGGCCCATTACCGAAGGCTGGTATTTCTTGCCGGATAAGGAAAGAATTAGCCCTTTTGTTGGACGCCCAGATGTTCCATGCTGGAGCGGAGTGCAGGCTTTCCCATCAGAGCTGTGTCGCATCTGCTGTAGGAGGGAGAATGGTCTCTGCTCTTTGTGCGCTGCCCCTTTCTGGAACATTAACTGCAGAGTCACGCCATATTAGAATGGGAATCGGCTAATCTCTCTCCTTTTTTTTTACACAGCCCCTAGCCGGTCTCCTATGTAACTCAGGTATTTACTGGGGATTGACAGCCCTTCAAATTGTAGACTGTGATATGAATAGACTTTTTTTTTTCTTATGGAACTCTCTCAGCATCGGACAATGCTATAAATTGGGTCATCATTTCCCTACAGATATATCTTACTTTTCAGGGGAAAAATATAATAAATAGTTCTGAGATGGATGTTTTATTAATGTTGTTTTCCACGAGTTAACTAGCTGCAACAGTCTCAATTATAATTATGAAAGCATGACATAGTCGTACACGCACTTGCAGACATGCAAGACTTTACTCTCAACTCCATTTCTGTCTCCGTTATAGTACCCAGCTAATACAATTGGGTTTATAGACTTAGCTCAATCCTATTTAATATAGTGGCGGCGACGTTGGGGGTGGCAGATTAGGGGTTAATAAATGTAGGTAGGTGGCGGCGATGTTAGGAATGGCAGATTAGGGGTTAATAAAATGTAACTAATGCTTGCGAGGCGGGAGTGCGCCGGTTTAGGGGTTATTATATTTATTATAGTGGCGGCGATGTCCGGTTCGGCAGATTAGGGGTTAAAATATTTATTATAGTGTTTGGGATTTGGGGGGCCTCGGTTTAGGGGTTAATAGGTAGTTTATGGGTGTTAGTGTACTTTTTAGCCCTTTAGTTAAGAGTTTTATACTACGGCGCTAGACCATAAAACTCTTAACTACTGACTTTTAAATGTGGCACCAGGTTTGACAGGAGAGGGTCTACCGCTCACTTTTTGGAAGACTCGTAATACCGGCGCTATGCAAGCCCCATTGAACAAATAGGATACGCAATTGACGTAAGTGGGTTTGCGGTATTTTCGAGTCTGGCCAAAAAAGTGAGCGGTACACCTGTACCTGCAAGACTCGTAATACCAGCGGGCGTTAAAAAGCAGTGTTGGGGGAGCAGGTGTGGCGGAGGGGAGGAGCTAGCAGGTGAAGGTGCGCTGTTGCTCCGTGTTGGTTACAGCTAGAAGGGAGATACACCCTTCCCCCTCAACGCTTTTTTCCTTAGCCCAGGAAAGTGGCTTGAGTCTTGGGCAACAGACTCAACGGAAGGACGGTGGAAATAAAGCTTAATGCAAGTCGGGAGACTGAACAAATCTGGTGCCCCATATCTGTTATCAAAGATATACACGGCTAGCGAAACTGGCAGCCTGACAATACAGTACAACAAGAAGATTATCAGAAGTGGATGCCTATCTAAAACAAAGTGCCTACAAGTGCTTTCCTAAGGAGGGAAGATTGCAGCCCAGGAGCTCCACAGTGTTAGCTCACCCGCTCTGCATACGATGCTGACGGCTACGCTGAAAATCACCGGCTTGAAGAAGAGAAGGTTTAACCTGTAAAGCGGCTCACCTGGTTTTGAGCAGACGCGGAAGCGGGTGATCTGGACGCCGGTGCTGGTACACTCCGAGGGCCCCGTGTGTCATCCTTCAGCTGGGAGCGCAGGGCTTGTGGGGCGGCTGCCGGAGGCAGAGGGAGTCTCCGCCGATCTACGTCATCAGATACTGCCGCTCTCCTGTTTGCGGGTTGGTGAGGACTCCAGCGTGTGGTATGCCTTGCTCAAAGCAGAGGAGAAACAGGCAACCAGCTCCTTGCTGATGGAGTAGAGAACATTGGCGAATACCACGAGAGATACGGTAAGCCCTCGCTGGGAGTAATTGTGGAGTAAAGAGACATTGTTGCCTGGAAATTGGCGAGGTGAATGCATGGTTAAGGAACAAGGTGGAAATCTCCTATGTGTATTGCCTTTCTCTGTTTTCTCTCTCCCCCTCAATATTTGAATTTGAGACATTAGAAAAGGGGTAAAGGGGGAAAAGAACGGTATAAAGCACGAGAGAGAAAAAATCCATAAGACTGTGATTTGATAAAGTAAAGACTCTGGCTTTTGATATCTGCAACTGGTTCCAGGACAGATAATATTAATAATCAAAGTCTTATAAAGGGTGTGCTTGCTACACTGACTAGACTTGACCTGTAAAATAAAGGTCTAGCAAAGAGTTAAGAAAGTATCATGTAGGGGGCGGAGCCAGCTACTGAAGCAACCAGACGTGCTCTTGGAAAGCTCCTGGCTTTTAGCTAAAATTATTGCAAATAAATCATATTTCAAAGCTTGAAATCACTCTGTTGTTCAGCTGAGCATTAATCTTAACTGCTCCACATTTAAAGCAAGAAGGGATTGATCATTATTGAGCTATTTCTACGAAAACTTTATGTTTTGCTAAGCCACGAGGAGCTTCTGGACACAGTTTACATATGGCTGCGTCGACCGCTATAGACGCTCTACAAACATGGGATTTGAACATGCAGAGACTCCTAGAGAAACATTACCGGAACATAACTGAAGACTTAATGTCAATGCTGTACTGCTTATCGGAGCCGCAAGAAGAGGAGCTCAAGTGTACAGAACAGGCGCTATCTGGAGGAAGCTATGATACTGCAGAGGCCCCTTCTATATGGAGACCGGAGGTTGAGCCAAGTTTAGCTCCGCTGCTTCTAACAGGCAGCGAATCGGGCCAGACCCAAGTTGCTTCCTCTCACACTAATCGTGGGAACTGCCCCAGTACCCACACCCCAGAGGATGCTACTGAAGGGTGGCGTGGGAAGACCCAGCTGAAGTCGAGCGATCTGAGTGAAAACATGGCCGTATGGAAGTTGGCTTACTTACCCTGCCACGAGCGGGTGTCACATGGCCCATTACCGAAGGCTGGTATTTCTTGCCGGATAAGGAAAGAATTAGCCCTTTTGTTGGACGCCCAGATGTTCCATGCTGGAGCGGAGTGCAGGCTTTCCCATCAGAGCTGTGTCGCATCTGCTGTAGGAGGGAGAATGGTCTCTGCTCTTTGTGCGCTGCCCCTTTCTGGAACATTAACTGCAGAGTCACGCCATATTAGAATGGGAATCGGCTAATCTCTCTCCTTTTTTTTTACACAGCCCCTAGCCGGTCTCCTATGTAACTCAGGTATTTACTGGGGATTGACAGCCCTTCAAATTGTAGACTGTGATATGAATAGACTTTTTTTTTTCTTATGGAACTCTCTCAGCATCGGACAATGCTATAAATTGGGTCATCATTTCCCTACAGATATATCTTACTTTTCAGGGGAAAAATATAATAAATAGTTCTGAGATGGATGTTTTATTAATGTTGTTTTCCACGAGTTAACTAGCTGCAACAGTCTCAATTATAATTATGAAAGCATGACATAGTCGTACACGCACTTGCAGACATGCAAGACTTTACTCTCAACTCCATTTCTGTCTCCGTTATAGTACCCAGCTAATACAATTGGGTTTATAGACTTAGGTTTATAGCTATTACAGTTTTGTATTAATGAGCCGTTAGAATATGTAAACTGGCCAGTGTTGGAATCTTGGGCTAACCCCTTAAGTTTGACATCTTTATGCACTGTCCTATTCCCTACAAGTTAACATTAATAGCGACCTGTTTTAAACGCTTACTGTGATGTTAGTTCAGCAACAACAGAGACTTGTTGCTTAATATCAGGGTCTTGGTCGCATATAAATACTTAACAGTCTGACACCACAGACTGAGCTAGCACTTTAGTGATAATGATCTGTATGACAAGGCTCTTAGTCGCTAATTTAAAAACCTGACTAATTGTTCCATTTTGTTTACTTCCTAAATGTTTTCCTCTTTAGATGTGTTTGAGGTGCTGCCTGAGAAAGTTAATTGTTCTATAATTATAAGTTTTACTTAGATATATAGAAAATATGTTTCCCCATGCTATTTTTCTGTGCCCATGCTATAATTGTGGGAATTGCCTATTATATGATGTACATATCAGGACGCCAGAAAAATCTTCTATTGGCTCTCTCATTCTAGACCAAACATTACAAAGTGTGATCTCACTAATGCTTATATGTGGCAACGTATTAAGTTTATTAGTTAAATGTTTTTAGCCTAACCTAACATGACTCTATGTTATCCTAAAATGCCTCAACTAACTCTCTCCATTCTTAATTATGTGTAGTAGTTAGGGCTCAGTTAATAATGAGAAGTAGGTGCTGCTTATAGTATATATGTTATATGAGACTGCAAATTGCTCTAGATAAGATTTATGGTATGAAATTTTTATTGTTTGGGTTTGTTTAACCAGGCTTACCTATAGTTCTCCAATAGTTTATATACTCATGGAGGTAAGCATACCCTCTAAACTTGTTGTAAACATTAATAGCATTTATTTAGATCAAGTTATATTAACCAGTTATAACAGGAAGACTAGGCCTCCCTTGATTAGACATACCTCTATTTATTGCAATAAGGTTGTCTTTTACCTATAACTATAAAGCATCATACCTTTAGTATAATTCTAAAATACTCCCGAATATTACCCTGCAGTGGTAAACTTTGAACTACCTTGATCGTCTGGTCCCATATATATACCTCTTGGGACACTTGGTGTATATTTTGTATTAAACGCTTTCCTGGAGGGGAGAACTCTAATATCCATAATAGCCTGAAATAAATCCATGTTCAGTTTGTTGCTTATAAGTTAACCCAGCATACTGTATTATATCCTGCTAGTTCCTATATATATGGCTCCGTCCCCCTCACCCCTTTCCCTATGCGTATAGCGGTGCTTACCCGCTGAATATCCCCCACCCCCCTATTAACCTCAGCCCAAGAGTGGCTGATATTTATGTTAACCCTCCACAGACTGATATTTTGGTCTTAGGTAAAATACTATTAGAATGTGGAGCTCATACGCTGATAATATATTATAAAATGAAGTTTTATTTAATGTCGCCCAAGATACTGTCTATCTTCAAAATCAGATTTCAAAATGTATTTTCTCTTGCTATATAAGCCTATTGCTTTCTCAACAATGCCTATGTATAGACAATGTATTAATCTCTATGTTGTAACTTTGGCCTGTGGGCGAGTTCTTGTTGTGATAATATGTGTCTAAACTTCAATAAAAAAATAATTTTCAAAAAAAAAAGAAAGTATCATGTAATTCACTGTATAGTTTAAAGACCATGTGAATAAGAATTCTTATTTTTTTATATCTGTTTGGCTCAAGATTTTGGCAAAGGAGGCTGCTATACCTGAAAAGGGGTATAATCGATAAAGTTAGGGGGTGGGAAGAACCTACCTAAGCAAGCTTATTTTTGTTTAAGTGTAACTATCTACTTTAATTTAGTAAGCTGCCCTATACAGCTGACAGAGGCTGGTCTTATTTTCATTTTTTTTTCTTTTTTTTTTACTTATAAGTATTAAGCACTAAATCACATTTCCCTTTTTTTTTAAATATTTTTTTTTTTTTCTTTTTTTTCTTTTTCTTTTGCTTTTTGTGTGTTAAGGGGGAGAAGAAGGGGGGGGAGGTAACGGGAGGAAGGGGGGATTTGGTATAGTGATATATACTATTTTTCACAGATTGGAAGTTTATTCTTTTTTTTTTTCCACTTTCACATAAACAATCCTCATAGGAGGGAAATAAGGGGGACACTCACTTATATGGATAAGTTTTTGACACAGAAAAAAAACCAATCTCCAGCAATGTCAGCCAGAAATAGGGAAAAAAAAAACAAAAGGAATAATGAAACAATGGCTGAAGCAAATAACGAGAGTTTTAATCAGATAGACACTGTGACATTGATTAAAAACATTTCAGAGATTTTTATTCCCCAATTTGACCAGATTAAGGCAGAAATTACAGGGCTAGCCTCTGAAGTCAGGCAATTTTCTAAAAGAATATCTGAAGTGGAGCAAAGGGTCTCAGATATAGAAGACAACAATAATATAAACGAGACTAAAATAATAAGAATGGAGAAAAGAATAAGGGAACTACAGATCAAGGCAGATGACTTAGAAAACAGAGCCAGACGAAATAATCTGAAAGTAATAGGTCTCCCAGAGCAAACCCAATTTAAGGATCTAAACAAATTCATATCCATTACTCTCCCAGAAATGCTAGAGATCCCTGCTAATGAACTACCTTTTGTGATTGAGAGGAGTCATAGAATAGGCCCACTCAGAGAAGATAGAAGTAATGATAGACCAAGACCCATTATCGCCAAATTTCTTAATTTTCAAGATAAATTAAAGATGCTCCACTATTACAGAAAAAAGAAGGAAGTAATCATTGAAGATAGGAAAATTCTAATCTTCCAAGATTACTCTGCAGAAGTCTCAAATAAACGTAGAGAGATGGCTCCATTTTGTACCCAAATAATAGAAAAAGGAGTGAATGCTACTTTAATATATCCTGCTAGGATTCGAATCCAGGAGGCAAAGGGAATTAAAATGTTAGAAAATATAAATGAAGCTGAATTATTTTTGAAAGGTACTAAATGAAATGTAGGACTATAGGCTACAAGTTAGAATTTAGATGTTAAGTCTGCTTAAAGAGAAATTTGATTTGATTAAGATATTTCCACATGTCCGAGCACCATGTAGAATTTTTTTATTATTTATTTATTTATTTATTTATTTTTTTTATTTTTTTTGTTATCTGTTGAGTCTCTTTATATTCCCCTTTATATAAGATATATCAGGGTCTATTAATTTAACCTCATGGAATGTAGGTGGAATCACCTCCCCTCTAAAAAGGAAAGCAATCCTTAGACAGCTCAAAATCATCGAGACAGATATAGCATTAATACAGGAGACCCACTTAAAAAAGAAAGAGTTGGAAAAGCTGAAAACTAATTGGGTTGGAACAGTACTTGGTACTCCTTGTAAGAATAGAAAGAGAGGTGTAGCTATCCTACTAAAGAAAAACTTAGATTTTAAGATAAAGTTTTGTTTTTTAGACCCAAATGAGAGATATATACTTTTGAAAATAGAATTACAGAGAAAAAATTTTACAATTTGTAATGTATATGGGCCGAATGAACATTCTCCTAAGTTTTGGATAGATCTTCAGACACATATAATGGATGAAGTAGAGGGTGTACTTATATGGGGAGGCGATTTTAATATGGTTTCACAAGTACCAATAGATAGGTTTAGAGAAGGAGGAAACATCCAAAAGAGCAAAAGGGATACTCTTGAATCCAAACTTCTTAAAAAACTTAGGAATAATCTAAATGTTAAGGATATTTGGAGAGAAAAAAATCCGGTAAATAAAGATTATACATGTTTGTCAAAAACCCACAAGACCTTCTCCAGAATAGATATGTTTCTGATCTCGGAAAAACTATTTGATATTGAAGTAGATACTACAATAAGAGACATAATCTTGTCAGATCACGCTCCTATAACATTAAAATTAAAGATAAATAAGGGCAACTCAATTATTAAAAGATTTCATTTTCCAACTTATCTTCTGGAGAATGTGAAGTTCAAAACATTTCTAGCTACAAAGTGGCAGGATTATGTCTGTAATAATCATGAATATTCGGATAGGCCGGAACTCTTTTGGGAAGAATCCAAAACTGTATTAAGAGGAGAAGTCATTGCATACTTGTGTATGACTAAAAAAAAAATAAAAAAAAGGGAGAAGGAGATTACCAGAAGGCTCACTGCAACATATAATAAAGTCATAGCTGAGCCTTCCAAGTTTAATTGGAAGAAGTTTGGAGAAGCTAAAGAAGCTAGAGATTTATGGCTGTTGAATAGTACTGCGCAACAAGAGATTAAGGTTAGTGCAAAATATGTTAGATATGGGAATAAAACTGGAAAGTTACTTGCAAAATTAGTCAATAAATCTAAGGGACATAATTTTATTTCTGTTCTGAAGAAAGAGGGAGTCGAATTGACTAAAACAGAGGAGATTATGAAAGCATTGGAAGAATATTATCAAAAGGTATATAGTGCTGAAAGCCTAGATTTAAATAATAAAGAAAAATTTTGGTCTAATCTAAATCTCCCAAAGGTAGATGCAGAGGAGATGAACAAAATCATAGAACCGATTACAGAGAGAGAAATTGAAAAGGCGATTAAAAATCTGAAGAATAATAAGTCTCCTGGTCCAGATCTATTACCTAGTGAGTACTATAAAATCTTATCAGAACATATAACACCATATCTTAAATCTCTTTTTAATTCTTATTTTAGTGACGGAAAAGACATGTCAAGTAACTTCACGTCTTCTTGGACCTCTCTGATATTAAAACCAAACAAAAAAAGTGATCAAATGGATTCATATAGACCTATATCCCTACTAAATGTTGATTATAAGCTACTTACTGGTATAATGGCAGAGAGGTTCCAAATGATACTAAATCAGATAATACATAAAGATCAAACAGGGTTTTTAAAAGGTAGAAATTCAGCCTCGAATATTAGAAAAGTATTCCTCATATTAGACCATTTTAAAAAGCAAAGTTATGAGAGGACACAAAATAAGGGTTATGATGCAGCTATTATTTCATTAGATGCGCATAAAGCGTTTGATTCAATAGAATGGAATCATTTATATACTTCCTTAATACAGTTTGGATTTCACAAGAGAATAATTAAGTTGATTAAGAACTTGTATAACTCTCCTCGCACAGCATTACTAGTCAACGGTCAAATTTCGGGTGACATAATTTTAAAGAGGGGCACTAGACAAGGATGCCCCTTGTCCCCCTTACTATTTGACATTGTCATAGAACCTTTAGCATGTGTTCTAAGAGAAAAGATAGAAGGAATTGAAATAGCGCAGCACGAGTGCAAGATCGCTTTATATGCAGACGATCTGCTTCTTTTCGTAAGTAACCTGGGGAAAAATATTCCAAAATTATTGGAAATAATAAATAATTTTAGCACGTTCTCAGGGTATAAAATAAATTCTAATAAGTCAGAGTTAATGATGATTAAGGGGCAAATTAATGCAAAAATTAAGGATTGTTTTAAAAATTCTCCAGAAGGTATAAGATATTTAGGAATATATATCTCTCCAATTGAAGATAAGTGGTATAGCATGAATTTTACCCCATTATTTATAAAAAATAAGTGAGGAACTTAAATTTTGGTCAAAGCTCCCCCTATCTATCTTGGGAAGAATAAATTTATATAAAATGATAACTTTTCCCAAAATACTTTATATTATGCAGAACATCCCAATACCAATATTTAGAAAAGATTTAAAGAAGCTGCAATCAGATATTCAAAAGTTTATTTGGAGTGGAAAGAAATCGAGAATTTCAATGAAAAAAATAATGTTAACAAGGGAAAATGGGGGTTTTGCGCTCCCGAATCTAGAATATTATAATTGGCTTATTCTGAGTAGGATAGCTACAGAATGGATTACTGAAAAAGCATACTACACAATACCTGAAATAGAATTAAGCTTATTTCCCAGGTTTAAAATGATAAATCTCCTGCATATACCAAAATTAGAAATCCTGAGAGAGGTAAAGGGACTAAAAACAATATACTATCCCATATGGGCGTGGCAAAAAGTATGTGAAAAATTTAAGCCCTCATTTAACCCCTTAATGACAAGTGACGTACCAGGTACGTCCTGCAAAAACTTGCAGTTAGTGACAATGGACGTACCTGGTACGTCACTTGTCTAAGAGAGTGCTGGAAGCGATCGCAATCGCTTCCAGCAGCTCTCAGGGTATTGCAGTGATGCCTCCATATGGAGGCATCCTGCAATACCATTTAGAAGACTCCGATGCAGAGAGAGCCACTCTGTGGCCCTCTCTGCACCGGTAGCGATGGTGCCGGTTCGTTGGTGGGTGGGAGCACATCAGGGAGGCGGGTGGGCGGCCCATCGCTACCCGGCATCCGGTTCCTGTAAGTGCTATGTGCACGCCGGGTGCCGGGAGCGTGCGGGGGCGCGCGGGGGCGCGCGCGGGGGCGCGCGTGCGCGCTCGATTACATGCCCACTGCCACCAATGAGAAAGGAAGGGGGGATAAAAGTAAAATATAAATAAATATATAAGGATCTGGGAGGGGGAGGGGGTTGGGGTATTGTGGGGGGCTGCTACACTACAGAAAAATGTAAACTGGCAATAAATTGCAAAAAAAAACACTTGTTTTGGGGGCAAATTGGGTACTGGCAGACAGCTGCCAGTACCCAAGATGGCGGCAATTAGGTAGGGGAGAGGGTTAGAGAGCTGGGGGGGGGGGATCATGGAGGTTGGGGCTAAGGCAGGAGTCCATCACAGCTAAAACATTTTAATTTTTTTTATTAAAAAAAAGAAAAACTCCTTTTATTTAGTACTGGCAGACTTTCTGCCAGTACTTAAGATGGCGGGGACAATTGTGGGGTGGGGGAGGGAAGAGAACTGTTTGGGAGGGATCAGGGGGTGGGATGTGTCAGGTGGGAGGCTGATCTCTACCCTAAAGCTAAAATTAACCCTGCAAGCTCCCTACAACCTACCTAATTAACCCCTTCACTGCTGGGCATAATTTACGTGTGGTGCGCAGCAGCATTTAGTGGCCTTCTAATTACCAAAAAGCAATGCTAAAGCCATATAAGTCTGCTATTTCTGAACAAAGGGGATCCCAAAGAAGCATTTACAACCATTTGTGCCTTAATTGCACAAGCTGTTTGTAAATAATTTCAGTGGGAAACCTAAAGTTTGTGACAAAATTTGTGAAAAAGTGAACTTATTTTTTTATTTGATGACATTTGGCGGTGAAATGGTGGCATGAAATATACCAAAATGGGCCTAGATCAATACTTTGGGTTGTCTTCTAAAAAAAAATATATACATGTCAAGGGATATTCAGGTATTCCTGACAGATATCAGGGTTCCAATGTAACTAGCGCTAATTTTGAAAAAAAGTTGTTTGGAAATAGCAAAGTGCTACTTGTATTTATGGCCCTATAACTTGCAAAAAAAGTAAAGAACATGTAAACATTGGGTATTTCTAAACTCAGGACAAAATTTAGAAACTATTTAGCATGGGTGTTTTTTGGTGATTGTAGATGTGTAACAGATTTTGGGGGTCAAAGTTAGAAAAAGTGTGTTTTTTTCAATTTTTTCCTCATATTTTATATTTTTTTTATAGTAAATTATAAGATATGATGAAAATAATGGTATCTTTAGAAAGTCCATTTAATGGCGAGAAAAACGGTATATAATATGTGTGGGTACAGTAAATGAGTAAGAGGAAAATTACAGCTAAACACAAACACTGCAGAAATGTAAAAATAGCCATTGTCATTAAGGGTAAGAAAATTGAAAAATGGTCCGGTCATTAAGGGGTTAAAATATCTAAATACTTGGAAATCCAGAACAACCCGGCCTTTCCTGAAGGTATAAACTCTGTAACTTTTAAAAAATGGGAAAGGAAAGGACTTAAACATATACATCAACTTATAAATACAGATAGAAAATATATTAAGTCATTTGACATGTTAAAAGAAGAATTTGGCCTGCATAATAAAGAGTTCTTTGCCTATTTGCAAATTAAACATTATACAGATAAACTAGTTAGAAATAATGGATACGAGTGGAATTGGGAGAGGATTAATTCTTGGTTAGGCATAGTTAAACATGGAATTTATGCTATATCTCCGTGTTATAAAATGCTATTACTACAAGAAGGGTTAATTAATTTAGAGCATATAGTGGGTAAGTGGAGTTCCCTCTTTCAGATAGACCCAGACTATCTCAAAAAATCTATACAAAATGTGGCTAAAACAACGATGTCAGAGACATGGAGGGAGGCGCACTTAAAATTAATATATAAAACCTACTATACTCCTAAAAAAGGGTCAAAGTGGGGACACAAAGAGTTTGATAAATGCCCCAAATGTAAAATGGTAGCGGCGGATCTGGTGCATATGGTTTGGGAGTGCCCAATAATTGTGCAATTTTGGCGAAGAATTGAATTTTGGCTATCTAAAATTATTAATAGACAGATACATTTTAATTTAGAGCAAATACTTTTTCTGGTTAGTGCAGAAGACCGGATTCAGGATAATAAATTAGGAAACATAGTGGTACTATCTGCTAGGAACATCATTTTCAAAAACTGGAAAAATAAGAAAAAACCCAGTTTTGTAGAACTGAAGAACTTTTTAATGAAACAGATGATCCTAGAACAACACACAACACAAGCATTTAAAGAAAATGAGGTAAAACTGTTTCTCAAAAAATGGGGCCCTTTAATAAGATCATTGGGTGAGGCACAACAGGAGCAAATATTATACCCGTTTAGGAATTTAATATAGTTCAAAGTGGTTAGAGACATTATTTTTTTTTTGTTTTTTTTTGTTTTGTTTTGTTTTTTAGTTTTGGGATAATCTAAGAATGAGAAAACCACCAGTTCCAGCATGAGAGTTTAGAAGTCTTTATTAATTTATCGTTTTTTCTATCTTTGGACAAACTGAATGTTTTGAAGAGCTGTATCACCATGTTTCGTTTTGATAAATGTTTATGGGTTTTGTATAGAATATTGGTTGACATGATGTAATGTTCAAATGATTGTATATTGACTCTTTAATCAATGTGTTATTTTCTGTTTATTAATTAAGTTTAGCATGTTGAAGCTGGTATAAAATAAAGATTTAAAAAAAAAAAAAAAGCAGCGTTGGGACCTCTCAATGCTGCTTTTTAAGGCTAACGCAAGACTCTTAATCTAGCCAATATTTTTTTCCATTAAAAGGATAGTAAACATCAAAAATGTTATTGTTTAAAAAGATAGATAATCCCTTTATTTACCATTCCACAGTTTTGCATAACCAACACTGTTATAGAAATATACTTTTTACCTCTGTGATTACCTTGTATCTAAGCTTCTGCAGACTGCCTCCTTATCTCAGATCTTTTGGCAGACTTGCATTTCAGGCAATTAGTGCTGACTCTTAAATAACTTCACGTGCGTGAACACAATATTATCTATATCAAACACATGAACTAACGCCCTCTAGCTGTAAAATCAAGGGATTAGAAATTAGCATATGAGCCTTTCCTATGTTTAGCTTTCAACTAAGAATAACAAAAGAACAAAGCAAATTTGATGATAAAAGTAAATTAGAAAGTTGTTTAAAATTGCATGCCCTATCTGAATCATGAAAGTTTAATTTGGACTTTACTATCCCTTTAATGCTGCCTGCAGGGGCTTAGAAACAGGCAGAAATTTAGAGGTTTACAGGTTTAAAGTACTGTATATTAATATAACAATGTTGGTTGTGCAAAGCTGGGGAATAGGTAGTAAAGGCGTTATCTATCTTTTTTAAAGGACCAGCAAATACAGTAGATTTGCATAATCAACAAATGCATATACCATAGTTGCCAACAGTCCCTGATTTCCAGGGACAGTCCCTTGATTTTGTTGTATGTCCCTGGATTTTTTTTGTCCCTGGAAATGTCCCTGAAAATCTCCTTTGCACAACATTTGTTGTTTGTGTGTGTATATATATATATATATATATATATATATACACACACACACACACACACACACATATACAGATAGATAGATGATAAATAGATATAGTGTATTATTTAAATATAATTCATTCCTAATGGAATACTGTTATTATTATTGAATGGGTTCACATATTATTTGTCTTTCTAATTTTGATGTTGTGTTGTAAAAATAACCATATGCCCAGAATGTGTTCCAGAGACTGGGTAGGTGTAAGAGCTTGGTGCTGTAATCTATATAATAAACTATGGATAAGTCTAAATTATACTATTATTTTCAAATGGGTGTGTTTTGATTGCAGAACTGAGTGGGCGGAGCAGTTGAACAGTAGGTCGTCAATACTCCAGAAACCCGCTTGCTTGCTCTGCTGCAAAGTGTCCCTGGAATTTTTTTTGAAATGTTGGCAACTATGCATATACGTATATATGAATTCTTGCACATGCTCAGTAGGAGCTGATGACTCAGAAAGTGTAAATATAAAAAACTGTGCACATTTTGTTAATAGAAGTAAATTGGAAAGTTGATTAAAATTGCTGCTCTATCTGAATCATTAAAGTTTAATTTTGACTTGAGTGTCCATTTAAACAATACATTTTTTTAGAGTAGACTGTCCCTTTAAACAGTGGTTTTTCACAGTGAAGGGAACACTCCTCATGCAGTTACTAGTTCCTTCCTAAATTGGTAAGATACTTCCTGGTATCTGTGGCTGCAATGAAAAATGTTAGCTATACAACATAAACAGGTGCTGCCATACAAGGAGGAGGCAATACTTGGGTGGGATTACCTGTAATTATAATCCCCTTATAATACACATCACACAAACAGCTACTATTTTAAATAAATACATTTGCAGAAACATTTTTTGTAGCTCTTTCTATACAAGGCTAGTACAGTCCAAAGAAAAAGGGAATAGTTTTATAGTGTGATTGACATTTTTCACATGAACCAGCATTCAGCTCCAAACCATATCCCCATCAATCCCAAAGCCACAATAGCCTTGTGTTCTGTTAAAGGGACAGAAAACAATCAATTATGAAGGCATTGCATGTGCACAGAAAGCACCTGTAAAAAAGGTTTTTGAAAAGCAACCTGTAAGTGTTTTGTTTTAGCAGTTAATACCTCTTTCAATGTAGCTAACTGCCCCTGATGTGTCAGTCATCGACAGTGGCGTACACTATCATCAGGGCCGGATTTCCCATTAGGCACAGTAGGCATGTGCCTACAGGCGCCTTGCGGTGAGGGGTGCCTGCCTGTCAGTTATAAAAAAAAATTTATTTATTTATTTTTTTTTAAATGAGGGCATTTATTTTAGTAAGAATTGTGCTGCCAGGTGCCTACAAAGTCGAGTGTTTCATTGGGAATATCTTACAGCAGTTGAGCGAGCCATGAAGGAGAGAGGGGCAAAGATTAAAACTAAACCCCTCCCATTTTCGCCAGGCATTTTATTTTATGTACTTCTGTTGCCTTACACAGCCAAGCTCCATGCTGATGTGGTGCAGAAACTTTTTGTTGAGGAATGAAAGCTTCAGAACAGGTTAGGACTGTACAAGGTTTCTAATGCTGCCTAGAATGAAAACATAACAAGCAGAGCACTTTAACCCCTTGGCTACCAGAGAGGGTTGCAGTGTATTCACTTGTTATGTGCTGTATTCCTTTTTTATAGCCAGGAGTTTAAATTCTGCTTCAGGATGAATGTTTTTGTTCTATAAAGGCCTTGGAGGTGTGGAGGTTATGTGGGACTAGCTGCTCTGCTCTTTATTACAAGCTGCCAATTGTGATTTACAGCCTTTAGGGCACTTTGACAACAAAGTTTGTAGATTGTAAGGCTGTAAAATGTGTATGTGTGTAAACCACTCACATGGCATATTTGTTTGTATGTATGTATATGTATGTGTATATATATATATATATATATATATATATATATATACACATACACATACACATCACACACACACACATATATATACACATACAAACACATCACACACACATATATATATACACATACACACACATAACATTAAAAATTGTTAATCTGTTCTTTTATCAAGTAAGTGTGGTATTTTTGTATTGTGGTAAATTGAATTTCTAAAATCTAATTTTAAACACATTTGTTGACCCCTGGATTACATATAATCTACAACATTCCATGTTTTCCTTTGAGAGCAACATCATATGATATTTATATTTCAGAACAAAATAAATGTAACATCTGTGTGTATTTGTACCAAAAATATCAGAGTTTACAAGATTTTTTTCATGTAGTGGAAAAAAATACCTACATTTTATATTTTCTTCCACTGGCTGCACAGGTTGTTGATGGTGATGAGCTTGCATGCTGCTAGTTTTAATATTGCTATTGTTTACACAAAACTGTGTTTAACTCCAACAAAATGTTAAGCACATAGTCAAAGTCATCTCCAGAAAAGCAATACACTAATGGCTTGTCAATAAACATGTCCTATGAGCCCATCTGGGTCTGCACAGATGTGTATTGCTGTCTCAGAACTGACATTGACTATGTGTTTAACTCTTTTGCAAGAGGCTAACACACTTCTGTGCAAGCACTAGTGCAATAATAAAATGCCCAGCAAACTGTCACATTTTATGTCCCTTTAAATAGGGTTTTCTTTAGAATATTTTGCATTAAAAGTTTAACATGATTTGTTTTTGTTATACATAATAGAAATTGTATGGCCATTTGAGTCAAGTGAATATTGATTTTTGGTGTAGCTTCCATTACAACAAATATTGCAATTGGTGTGTGTATTTGTGTATCTCCATAAAAGGGAAAATGTAATTTTACATCTAATATTTATTTTTAGTTGTCCTAAATAATAATAAAAAAAAGTCCTCATTTTTTCCACTTTTTTTTCGGGGGGGGCGCTTCAGGTTTTTGTGCCTACAGCCACCTGAGATGTAAATCCGGCCCTGACTATCATTATAGTCAATAGCTATGGTGGTACAGCCACATGAGTGGAGAAAAGAATGCATTTAAAAAGTGATATCCAACTACAAGGCTTCAAGAATTAAAGGGACAGTAAAGGAAAATAAAACGTTCACAATTCATCTCTGCTAATCCCTTCACTGGTGTCCTCTTGCCTCCAGGATTAAGCACAAAATTCTCACTCTGACATTGCTCCCCCTACATCTCAGACCATTGCTCCCCCCTACATCTCAGACCTTGTCTCCAGATACTCTCCCTTCCGTCCCCTTCAATCTGCTCAAGATCTCCTTCTCTCCTTCTGTCTTGTTACTTCCTCACATTCCAGTTTACAAGATTTCTAATCTCCAGACTGGCTCCCATCTTATAGAACTCTCTGCCTTGCTCCACAAGACTCCCCCCTAGTTTACAAAGCTTCAAGTGCTCCCTGAAGACGCATACAACCTACACAAACCTTTCTATCTCCACTGCTATCCCCTTAAACCCCATAGCATGTAAGCCTATGTGCCCAGCTGTTTGTAGTTCACCTTCATAAGAGCTGACTACAACAGTGCAACTCTCGGCAGGACCCTCTACCCATTTGATCCCTGTAATTGTTTTTTATATACCACCTATGTTCATAGCGCTGTAGAACCTGTTGGCGCTCTACAAATACCTGATAATAATAATAACAATAAGTTCAGATACAGTGTGTAATTTAAAAAAAAACCTTTCCAATTTACTAACATTATAACATTTACTTTGTTCTCTTGGTATCCTTTCTTAATCAGTAAACCTTAGCTAGGCTCAGGAGTGTGCATGTGTGTCTAACAGTGTTTCCATCTAAAGGGGAGGAGGGGTCCTCGGCTTCATTCATTACTGTTGGGAATTAGGAACCTGGCCACCAGGAGGAGGCAAGGACACCCCAGCCAAAGGCTTAAATACCTCCCCGACTTCCCTCATCCCACAGTCATTCTTTGCCTTTCATTACAGTGTTCCCCGTTCAGGACTCTCAGCTTGAGCTGTGGGGTACTGTCCCTAAGGTGGATGGTGCTATCTCCACGCTCTGAAGCAGACAACTATTCACCTTGAGGATAGTTCGCCGTTTAAAGAGTCCATGGATAAAAAGTTGGAAAACATGTTAAGGAAGATGTTTCAAAACACAGGGTTTGTTTTTCAGCTGGCAACCGCCTTAGCCATGGTTTCTGGAGCTGCGACATATTGGTGTGAATCCCTGTGTGAAATGGTCAAGGGGAGACTTCCATCGACGAGATACAGGATAAGATTAAGGCGCTGAAGGTCGCCAATTCTTTCATCTGAGATGCCAATATGCAAATTTTTCGCCTGAACGCTAAGGTGTCAGGTTTTTCCATTTTAGCTTGCAGGGCTCTGTGGCTAAAGTCTTGATCTGCGTTTCGTTTGAGCCTATGCATTCCATTGACATTAGGATTCTGTCCTAGAAGGTTCTCTTCCTGTTGGCTATTGCATCGGCACAAAGTATCTGAGCTCGCTGCCTTGCAATTCAAGCTTCCTTACTTGGTTTTTCATGTGGATAAAGCTGTGCTTTGCACTGGTTTGGGATTTCGTCCAAAGTTGTCTAACCGTAACATCAATCAGGAAATAGTTGTTCCCTCTTTGTGTCCTAACCCTTCTTCTTCTAAGGAGAAGTTATTTTATAACCTGGATGTGGTTCGTGCCTTACAGTTCCATCTTCAGGCTACAAAGGATTTCAAAGAAGGGTAGAGAAACAAAAAGAAAGCACTATAGTGGCACACTTATACTATATACGGATAGTGTGAACACTCAAATTAAATTTTATTCAAATTTATCAGTGAAGGGATGGGAAAACCGGGGTGATTAATTAATTAAAACTTAACTTTTACTAAACTGAATTAATATAAAAAGTGACTATGCACTCATGTTAAAAAGAAAAACTCAAATAAATGGACTGCTCCCTGTATGTATAAGAACAGAAGGCCTTAGGCTCTCCGAACGGTTGGAGGTGGAAACAGAACGGTTGGAGGTGGAAAAAGAATTTATACTAGTAAGGCAATCCTCAATATAAATTCTGTTTCCACCTCCAACCGTTAAAATTTAATTTGAGTGTTCACACTATCCGTATATAGTATAAGTGTGCCACTATAGTGCTTTCTTTTTGTTTCCCTACCCTTCTTTCTAATCCATATATTTAGCACTAGGCACTGCCCCCCTATATGTATATATTACTATAAGGGGGATTTTGGATGTGTGTTCAGTAATCCTCGCCATCCCTGATCTTCCTGTCAGTTAATCTTTACTTTTCAATACAAAGGATTTCAGACAGTCTACATCTCTTTTTGTGGTGTATTCAGGGAAGCGCAAGGGGCTGAAAACCTCTTCTACTTCTGTGTACTTTTGGTTGAGGAGCTTGATTCGCTTGGCCTATGAGACAGCGGGACATAAGCCTCCTCAGAGGATCACGGCTCATTCAACTAGAGCTGTAGCTTCGTCTTGGGCCTTCAAGAATGGGGCCTCTATGGCCCTCCTTACACACTTTTACAAAGTTTTAAAAGTTTATTTGACGTTTTTGCTTCTGCGGAAGCTGTTTTTGGGAGAAAGGTTTTGCAGGCTGTGGTGCCCACAGATTAGGGTCCGCCTTTTACCCTCCCGGTTTTATTCAGTGTCCTCTAGATCTTGGGTATATGTTCCCAACAGTAATGAATGAAGCCGTGAACTCTCCTCCCATTTAGATGGAAAACATAAATTATGCTTACCTATAATTTCATTTCCATCATGGGGAGGAGAGTCCACGGCTTCCGCCCATATCTCCGATGGGTGGACCTAAATTTAATTCATCTTCTGGCACCATTTATACCCTGATATTTCTCCTACTCTTCCTTGTTCCCTCGGCAGAATGACTGGGGGATGAGGGGAGTGGGGGAGGTATTTAAGCCTTTGGCTGGGGGGTCTTTGCCTCCTCCTGGTGGCCAGGTTCTTAATTTCCAACAGTATTGAATGAAGCCGTGGACTCTCCTCCCCACGATGGAAATGAAATTATCAGGAAGCATAATTTATGTTTTCCAATGATGTATAACTAACTGTGCTAAAAACATAGTTGTAAACAGTTTTGCGAAAGAGTGCTAAAGAAATGTGCACAGCCATGAAGTTTATTCTTCAACAAAAGATACTAGGAAAGCACTTTCATAATAGAAGAAAAGCTTTTTAAAAGTGCATGCTCTCACTAAAAACATATATTGGTTTTCAAAACCTTTTTTTACAGGTACATATATTCCTATTTTGTGCTGCCATAAACATTTAGAGGGATATAAAATAGTCTGTTTTATTGTTGTAATAAAAAAAGCACTTAGCAGTTGGTTATACTTAAAGGGACAGTGTACTCTAATATCCCCCCCCCCCTTTAAGGTTTTCCCTGTTATCCATTTTACCTGCTGGAGTATATTAAATAGCTTACAAATGGTTCCTTCACCTTTATTTTTACATTTGAAATAGCTGATTGTTTTCCTATTGTATCCCCAACCAAACTGAACAATTCTGGTTACATAAAAAACATAAACAAGGAGGTTTAGATAAAATAATTCTCCCAGTGGGGGGACTGTGACAGAGAGGTTCTAACATGTTAATTTTCCACAGTTTTTTCTCTAAGTATTTTCTTTTGAATAAATAGTAATAAAGAAGATAAGGAGATAATTAGACATATAAAATAATGTAGTACAGGTAGCCCTCAGTTTACGCCGGGGTTAGGTTCCAGAAGGAATGGTTGTAAATCGAAACCGTTGTAAATTGAAACCCAGTTTATAATGCAAGTCAATGGGAAGTGAAGGAGTTAGGTTCCAGGCCCCTCTCAAAACTGGCATAGTAACATCTAATACATTATTTTTAAAGCTTTGAAATGAAGACTTTAAATGCTAAACAGCATTATAAACCTAATAAACTAATCACACAACACAGAATATATAATTAAACTAAGTTAAAAACATTTGCTAAACAGCATTATAAACCTAATAAAATCACACAGCACAGACTTTACTTGCATTTTTCTGCAAACAGTTCTTTCTATGCATTCCAATCTGGAATGATTTATAGACAGGAAGATCTTGTTCCTTTGCAAGCTGCTCGATAGCTCAGGCTGGTTAAACTGATTAATTTCAGCTTGCTTGACTTGCATATCTTTGCTGCAACACAAGCGGACAGCTCCACCTACTGGCTATTTTAATCAATGCACTGCTTCTGAATGCTTTTCAATAGCAGTCACATGACTGAAAAAAAAGGTTGTTATTCTGAAACGGTGCAAATTGAACCGTTGTAAACCGAGGTCCACCTGTATTCCCTTCCTACAAGATCAGTCCATTGTATTGGGTTGTGGTTTCAGTTAGTAGAAACAGCTATTTCATAAACAAAATATATGAAAAGGCGCAATTTCCCATACATTTTAAACTCTGCAGCTGGTATAGAAAGTAATTGGAAACACATTAAGGAGAAATAAATTTTACAGTACACTGTCACTTTAATAGAAATTGTTGCAATATCTATTATTTGTAATTTTTTGGGGATTTTACTTTTTATTTATTTTCTTTTAACTTAGTTTCTGCAGAGTCCATTACATCCTGATACATCAGCACAGACTGGGGCCTCTACATGAAGGCATATATAGCTTGACATCATAAATCTTCCAGAGTAACTTGAGCTGGCTCTATAACTGGACCATATGGGACCACTGCACTCAGACTGTACATATGGAGAGGATATTCTGGATAATAGTGTTTCTAAAGAGAAATGTATAATAAATAATGCATTCATTTATAGGGATAGCAAAGTTAAATTTAAACTTTCAAAATTAATTCTGTAATCATACTTGCTTGGTTCTCTTAGTATCCTAGATTAGTATCCTAGATAGGGTTAGGATAAGCGATGCACTGCTAGGTGCTAGATGATTATTGGTGGCTGCATTTATAAGCCTCTTGTCATTGCTTTACCAGATGTGTTCAACTAGCGCCTAGTAGTGCATTACTGCTTTTAAACCTACTGAGCATTCCAAGGAAATGAAGCAAATATAAGTAAATATATAAGTAAATTGGAGAGTTGTTTAAATTTGTGTGCTCTATCTGAGTCATAAAAGAAAGACTTGAGTTTCATGTCCCTTTAAAGGGATAGTAAAGTCCAAATAAAACTTTCATGATTCAGATAGGGCATATAATTTTAAACAACTTTCTAATTTACTTTTATCATCAAATTTGCCTTGTTAACTTGGTATTCGTAGGCTAATATGCTGATTTCTAAGTTCTTGAAGGCCGCCTCTTATCTGAATGCATTTGACAGTTTTTCGCAGCTAGAGAGAGCTAGTTCATGTATTTCATATAGGTAACATTGTGCTCATGCACGTGGAGTTATTTAAGAGTCCGCCCTAATTGCCTAAAATGCAAGTTTATCAAAAGATCTGAGATAAGGAGGCAGTCAGCAGAGGCCTAGATACAAGGTAATTACAGAAGTAAAAAGTATATTGCTATAACAGTGTTGGTTATGTAAAACTGGGGAATGGAAAATAAAGGGATTATCTATCTTTTTAAAACAATAACAGTGTTGGTGTTTACTAGCCCTTTAACTATTAAACAGTTATTTGCTAGTATGCTTCAGTACTGTAGCTATCAAGATATCCTGAATTTATTAAACCTAGTGAGATTTTGGTCTGAAACGCTGGAGAGAAATCTGGGGGAGAAAATAGAAGCCCATAATGCCTCTTTTTGCCTGCTTTGCCTTGTTGATATTAGTATATTTCTAATATCTTGGAAGATTAAGTTTTCTGTGTCTCATAAAATACTATGGGATTTGTTAGTGGCCACTATGAGAAGGAGAAGCAGTAGCTAAGTAGCGACAGCTTGCGGAATGTAACAAAAAGTAGACGGCCTTCACTTTCTACAGAAACTGTGAATGCTAAGGCCGTCGTTAAATATATGTGCAATAATAATTACATGATTATAAAGCAATAAAGCATAAAAATATAGAAAGCTTTTAAAACATTGTACTGGGTAGTGCATATGTATTCTATTAAAACTCACCAAAATAAATATAATTTAGACCTGTGGGGGTCCATTGGACTCATTGGCAGCTGCTCCTTGTCCAAAGCTTTTTTTTTAAAGAAGGTGATAAGGCCAATAGTACAGCTAGTCGCAAGCCATAACACCAGCCCCAAAGAATGAAAGGATAGCGCAATTCTTCTACTGCCTTTACTGACCCCTCCTTTACTGCTTCAAAGAGGTATCTGCGGCACCAACTTAAGATTTTTTGTCCCAGCTTACAACATTTCCATAACTGCCTATCTGCAGGCCATGTAGGTATCAAGCAAACAATCAAGATCCATACACAGCTCAGCCTCAACTACCACTTCTGATCCCTGAAATACCATGGTCTGATATCACCATAGATTTTATTTCTTGCTGTTGCCTTCTAAGTAGGATAAAACAATCATGGTAGTTGTTCACCATTTCACTGCCAAAACAGTCATATTATGTCTCAGAGAAATGTTTCATCTCCATGGCCTGGCAGAGGAGATCATTTCGCTTTCTGCTTTTGGAAGCATTCCTACAAAATCATGAAGAATCACCAGGAAAGAAGGGTACAAAAGAGTATTGATGGCAACTTTAAGGGACAGTCTAGTCAAAATTAAACTTTTATGATTCCGATAGGGCATACAATTTTTAACAACTTTCCAATGTACTTTTATCATCAAATTTGCTTTGTTCTCTTGGTATTCTTTGTTGAAAACTAAACCTAGGTAAGCTCATATGCTAATTGCTAAACCCTTGAATGCTGCCTCTTATCTCAGTGCATTTGGACAGTTTTCACAGCTAGACAATACTAGTTAATGTGTGCCATATAGATAACGTGTTCACTTCTGTGAGGTTATTTATGAGTCAGCAGTGATTGGCTAAAATGCATATCTGTCAAAATAACTGAAATAAGGGGGCAGTCTGCAGAAGCTTAGATACAAGGTAATTACAGAGGTAAAACATATATTAATATAACTGTGTTGATTATGCAAAACTGGGGAATGGGTAATAAAGGGGTTATCTTTTTAAACAATACAAATAAAAAAAATCTGGAGTAGACTGTCCCCTTTAAGATAACATACAACAGAACATTCAAATGAATGTGGCTTGGGCTTCATGTCTCTTGGAGCATTTGTATATTATACTTGGGTTGGCAAAAATGTGCAGGGGCCAAACTGTGTTGCCTTTTAATTTAATTTATTTTTCACCAATGTCAGTACTCCTACTTCATGCAGAGGTTTGCAGTTATTGGCCAGGGATATGTGAAGTGGTGGCCATCTTGGTGACAGTTTTATAGCTTGCCTATTTAAATCAATAATTTGAAATTAGGGTAATAGTTTTCTGAGGAGTTGATATAGGATTAATAATAATATATTTTTCCTTGGACTCAATGGTTTCCTATAAGACTAACTATTTAGGCAATTATAATAAATATTTTGTATTAATAATTTTTAATGATGCCTAAGTCAGGGCCAGATTTACAACCAAAATATGAAGCTGCCCCCGTCCCCTCCGTGCTCCCTGCTCACCATTCACCTATGTGCCAGAGACCTTAACTAACTTTACTAAAATAGTCGCCTGTAGTGAAATCACAGCACCGTGCATGAGCAGTTTCCAACTTTGTTAAGGTCGCCGCAAACACATGCCTACTCTGCCTTATTATAAATCTGGCCCTGGTGCATTAGATAGCTTTCCCCCTTTTCTATCATTCGCATGAACATGATTTAGTCCAATCTACTGTATTCAGGGAAAATTAAAAAAACAAAAACAGGATTTAACGGCAATTCATGCTTGGTATACTGAGGTATGCTACTGATTTTGGAAGCTTATATATTTTGGCAATTAAGATACTATTCAACATTCAAAAAAAGACATTACATTAAAAATATTTCAGAAGGTGAAAAGAAGAGAAAATAAGTGCATAGAAAATTAAGATTGACAAGCTTGTATTAAAATATGAGTCAGGTTATTAACCTTTTTTTTCTGGCTCAGGTTACAGAGTAGTATTTGCTTAGGCTTTAGTACTCTCACTTCTGCATATGTAAAGTCAACAACATCAGCTCTTGTTTGACACAAAAAACATACGGCTAGATTACGAGTTGTGCGTTAAGGTAAAAAAGCAGTGTTAAGAGGTCCTAACGCTGCTTTTTTACGCCCGCTGCTATTACGAGTCTTGCAGGTATAGGTGTACCGCACACTTCTTTGGCCTTACCGCAAAACAACTTACGTAAACTTTGTAAAGTCTTTTTTCTATGGGACTTCCATAGCACCAGTATTACAAGTCTGTCCTGGGAGGCCAAAAATTGAGCGGTATACCCTACCCCGTCAAGAGTCCTAACGCATTTAAAAGTCAGTAGTTAAGAGTTTTATGGTACAACGCAGTAAAATAAAACTCATAACTAAAGTGCTAAAAAGTACACTAACACCCATAAACTACCTGTTAACCCCTAAACTGAGGCCCTCCCGCATCGCAAACACTAAAATAAAACTTTTAACCCCTAATCTGCCGCTCCGGACACCCGCCACCACCTACATTATATTTATGAAGCCCTAATCTGCTGCCCCCAACATCGTCAACACCTACATTATATTTATTAACCCCTAATCTGCCGTCCCAATGTCGCCGAAACCTACCTACACTTATTAACCCCTAATCTGCCGCCCCCAACGTCGCCGCCACTATAATAAACATATTAACCCCTAAACCGCCGCACTCCCGCCGCTCAAACATTAGTTAAATATTATTAACCCTTAATCTGCCGTCCCTAACATCGCCGCCACCTACCTACATTTATTAACCTCTAATCTGCTGCCCCCAACGTCGCCGCCACTATACTAAATGTATTAACCCCTAAACCTAAATCTAACCCTAACCCTAACTCCCCCTAATTGAAATATAATTTAAATAAATCTAACTAAAAATTCCTATCATTACCTAAATAATTCCTATTTTTACAGGCAAGTTTGTATTTATTTTAACTAGGTAGAATAGTTATTAAATAGTTATTAACTATTTAATAACTACCTAACTAAAATAAATACAAAAGTACCTGTAAAATAAAACCTAACCTAAGTTACAATAACACCTAACACTAGACTATAATTAAATAAATTAACTAAATTAACAACAATTAAATAAATTAAATACAATTAGCTAAAGTACAAAAAACACACTAAATTACAGAAAATAATAAACAAATTACAAGATATTTAAACTAATTACACCTAATCTAATAGCCCTATCAAAATTAAAAAAGCCCCCCAAAAATAAAAAAGAACCTAAACTAAACTATCAATAGCCATTAAAAGCGGCTTTTGCAGGGCATTGCCCCAAAGTAATCAGCTCTTTTACCTGTAAAAAAAAAAAATACAAACAACCCCCCCAATGGTAATACCCACCATCCACATAACCAACCCCCCAAATAAAATACTATCTAAAAAAACCTAAGCTAACCATTTGGATGGGCATTGCCCTTAAAAGGGCAGTTAGCTCTTTTGCGGCCCAAACCCTAACCTAAAAATAAAACCCACCCAATACACCCTTAAAAAAACCTAACACTAACCCCCTTCTATCTTCATCCATCCGACGCGGAGCGGCTCCAACTTCAAGACATCCGGCGTGGAGCATCCTCTTCTTCCGATGACTACCCGACGAATGAAGGTTCCTTTAAGTGACGTCATCCAAGATGGCATCCTTTAGATTCCGAATTGGCTGATAGAATTCTATCAGCCAATCGGAATTAAGGTAGAAAAAATCCTATTGGCAGAGTGATAATTGAGCATGGGAAATGTTATTACAAGTAGTAAAGTATTAGCATTTGAGAGGATTTCTGAGTGTGCACTAAACAACTATGCACAGTGTGAGACAGACTTGGCACTTTGTTTGTAAAGTGTGTGCCTGAATCAGACGGCAGATCCCTTTCATTTGCAGAGGAGGTAGGACTTACTTAGCAAATGTTTTTTATTTCTTTGTGCAATTTCGGATTGTAACTTCAGTGTGGTAGTAGTTGTATGGTGGGGCCAGGGGTCCATAAAAACACATTTTTTAGCAGCAGTGTATTTAGGATTATTTGACAATGCTGTAGAAATTCTATATTTAAAATCATGCAGAAATGTTTCCTCCTCAATACACAAATGGTAGGTGCCCTTTTGGCAGATATGCATTTTTCTTATTTATATATATATATATATATATATATATATATATATATATATATATATATATATATTACATTCCAGTTTACTGCCGCTTTATGCAAGGACTTTCCAGATGCAAGGAGGCATTTTATCTAAGATTTTTACATCTGCATAAAATGTTATATTCTCAGACTAAGATTGCTCAGTGTTTGAAATGAGACAGGTTAACTTAACTGTTCAGTTTACACTACAGCTGACTTAATTTTGAAATACATACCAACAAGCCTAAATCATGCATTTAACCAGATCTAATGGTATGAGTACCACTGCTTATGGTTCCACCAAGACCATATAGAGTACAGCATTTTCAAAATCCATACGTACAGCTGACAGATGGGAACTAGTGATGTCGCGAACATAAAAATTTGGGTTTGCGAACGGCGAACGCGAACTTCCGCAAAAGTTTGCGAACCGGCGAACCGCCATAGACTTCAATAGGCAGGCAAATTTTAAAAGTGATGGAAAAGTTGTTTCAAGGGGACTAACACCTGGACTGTGGCATGCCGGAGGGGGATCCATGGCAAAACTCCCATGGAAAATTACATAGTTGATGCAGAGTCTGGTTTAATCCATAAAGGGCATAAATCACCTAACATTCCTAAATTGTTTGGAATAACGTGCTTTAAAACATCAGGTATCAGGTAGTGTAAGGGTTACGCCCGCTTCACAGTGCGCAGTGTAGGTGATATACCTGCCCTGACCGTGCTTTGCAGACCAGGTATCAGTGGTCAGATGGACCCTTGCCCCAACACTGTGTGCCAGACATGCCATTATAAGAGACTTATATGGCTTTGGCGTTGCTTTTTGGTAATTAGAAGGCTGCTAAATGCCACTGCGCACCCCACGTGTTTTAAGCCCAGCAGTGAAGGGGTTAATTAGGGAGCATGTAGGCAGCTTGTAGAGTTAATTTTAGCTTAAGTGTAGTGTAGTAGACAACCCAAAGTATTGATCTAGGCCCATTTTGGTATATTTAATGCCACCATTTCACCGCCAAATGCGATCAAATAAAAAAAAATTGTTCACTTTTTCACAAACTTTAGGTTTCTCACAGAAATTATTTACAAACAACTTATGTAATTATGGCATAAATGGTTGTAAATGCTTCTCTGGGATCCCCTTTGTTCAGAAAAAGCAGACTTATATGGCGTTGGCGTTGCTTTTTGGTAATTAGAAGGCTGCTAAATGCCACTGCGCACCACACGTGTTTTATGCCCAGCAGTGAAGGGGTTAATTAGGGAGCATGTAGGCAGCTTGTAGAGTTAATTTTAGCTTAAGTGTAGTGTAGTAGACAACCCAAAGTATTGATCTAGGCCCATTTTGGTATATTTAATGCCACCATTTCACCGCCATATGCGATCAAATAAAAAAAAATTGTTCACTTTTTCACAAACTTTAGGTTTCTCGCAGAAATTATTTACAAACAACTTATGCAATTATGGCATAAATGGTTGTAAATGCTTCTCTGGGATCCCCTTTGTTAAGAAATAGCAGACTTATATGGCTTTGGCGTTGCTTTTTGGTAATTAGAAGGCTGCTAAATGCCACTGCGCACCACACGTGTTTTATGCCCAGCAGTGAAGGGGTTAATTAGAGAGCATGTAGGGAGCTTGTAGAGTTAATTTTAGCTTAAGTGTAGTGTAGTAGACAACCCAAAGTATTGATCTAGGCCCATTTTGGTATATTTCATGCCACCATTTCACCGCCAAATGCGATCAAATTTAAAAAAAACTTAATTTTTTTCGCAATTTTAGGTTTCTCACTGAAATTATTTACAAACAGCTTGTGCAATTATGGCACAAATGGTTGTAAATGCTTCTCTGGGATCCCCTTTGTTCAGAAATAGCAGACATATTTGACTTTGGCATTGCTTTCTGGTAATTAGAAGGCCGCTAAATGCTGCTGCGCATCACAAGTGTATTATGGCTAGCAGTGAAGGGGTTAATTAGGTAGTTTGTAGGGAGCTTGCAGGGTTAATTTTAGCTTTAGTGTAGAGATCAGCCTCCCACCTGACACATCAGACCCCCTGATCCCTCCCAAACAGCTCCCTTCCCTCCCCCACCCCACAATTGTCCCCCCATCTTAAGTACTGGCAGAAAGTCTGCAAGTACTAAAATAAAAGTTTTTTTTAAAAAAAATTTTTTTATTTTTTTTAGCATATTTACATATGCTGTGGTGTAGCATCCCCCTTAGACCCCAACCTCCCTGATCCCCCCCAAAACAGCTCTCTAACCCTCCCCATCTGCCTTATTGGCGGCCATCTTGGGTACTGGCAGCTGTCTGCTATTATTTCACAGTCAAAAAAGTGTTGTTTTTTTTAAATGTACACTAATGTTACACCAGATATGAGTGGTGGCACTGGGCAAGTGGGCACAGTATACGCTGTGAGCCTGACCCACACGCTGGCAGGCAGGCAACTGCAATTAAATTACACAGGAAAAAAAAAAAAAAGCAGACTGATGTTCTAGCCCTAAAAAGGGCTTTTTGGGGTGCTGTCCTTACAGCAGAGATCAGATGAGTCCTTCAGGACTGTAGTGGACACTGAATACACTAGCCTAGCTATCGATTTCCCTATTAAATCAGCAGCAGCTACACTGTCCCTCCTCTCACTAAGAAAGCAGCTTCCAAATGAATCTAAAATGGATGCTGTCCAGGAGGTGGGAGGGTCTGCTGCTGATTGGCTGTAATGTGTCTTCAGACTGCGAGGTACAGGGTCAAAGTTTACTCAATGATAAAGAATAGGGGGCAGACCGAACATCGCATATGTTCGCCGTCCGCAGCGAACGCGATCATGCTATGTTCGCCGGGAACTATTCGTACACTATATTTGAAGTGGTGCTCTTGGTTGGGGAAAATGGGGAAAAAACAAACAAACATATGTCAACCTTTTAAAAGTACTTTTCTTCATCTAGCCATCTACCCAGATCATTAATGTACAATTTTGAATTCTCTGTGTGTGTGTGTGTGTGTGTGTGTATGTCTTTGTGTGTTTTCTGAGGCTGTCTCTGTCAGTGTTTCCTTGGGTGTATGTGCAAGTTTGAGTTTGTGTGTGTGTGTGTGTGTCCATTGTCTGTTCCTTTTTAGGACATTTTGACCTTACTACTGATTATACACATCTTTCTACAGACTTTGAGACTAATGAGACCTTTCCAGAAGTCACATAATCCACCATTTAACCTTTAAATTATCGTTTAGGCAGTTCAGGGCCCTTCCTTTCAGCCACTGCATGCTGTTGTCATCATTTAGTTGGCATCTTCCTTTACAAAAAGATAATCAGAACACCATATTTTGTTTTCTAAATCTCCTTTTTTTACAAAACTGTAGTCTACCCTCATTACTTGTCAGGTCAATTTAAACAAGCGCTAGTGTCTGTTTGGGTGTCTGTGTCTGAGTGTGTTTCTTTGCGTGTCTGCTAGAGTGTCTATATGTGAATCCTTATGTGTGAGTGTGTGTGTGTTTCAGTGTATGAGTGTGTCTGTGTGTTTGTATGTTACTACCTTTACAACATTTCCAAGTTTAAATAGACACTTAAGAATAAAGTTCATATACGTTTTAGTCACTTGTTCAAAAATTGCACATGTCAAAGGGGCGGGGGCCCTGATCAATGGTTAAGTCAGGGGCCCCAAAATTTCTAGTGGCGGCCCTGCAAGCGACAGAGATTGCTGCATGTCCTCCCCAACCAGAGACCTAGCAAGTCGGTTGTATTAGATCCCCAAAACTGGGCTACCTCTATGACGGAAGCATCTTCATCTACTTTGGCCGGCATTGGGTTGAATGGAAAGCAACAAGCAGGTCAGGACAACAGAGCAGCAGCTCGAGACCACGGAGTGAAGCGACCATTCACTCTGGGGTTTGCAGATAAGCCTACCCCCTAATATATATAGAACCCACGCCAGGGTTTACATTAGGCAAACTATTTTCGCCGCAAACCTTCCCATCTCACAGAAGTATCCGTTTCCCCATTGACTAGTTCTAACTTGTTTATTACTCGAGCAGGGAATTATGACTTCATATCATGCTATTCATTTATGTGCTTAAGGGAAATCTTATGTTCTTGTCTGGACCCTTGAGGACTTATTTATTGATTTACCTTATTTACTGCTTTTACTTATTTCTTCAAGGGTCCTATATGTCTTATTCATAGTACCTTTTCAGTATGTGTGTTCATTTCGGACCTGCGTGTCCTAAATTTCTTGTTTGTATCTATCAGAAAAGGGGTCCTGCGTGCCCCCAATTGTTACTTTTAATTTCTAAACCAAATAAAAAAAAAACTTTTTAAAAAACTCCACGGGAGTGAGCACAATGTTATCTAAATGGCACCTATGAATTAGCACTGTCTTTCTGTAAAAAAAAATTCAAAATGCACTAAGATAACAGGTGGCTTTATCACTATGTCGGTCTTGTAATGGAACTTTAATTCTAGTCTATTTTGTGTCTAAAGGAGCACTGCCTTTGTGATTAGCTGGTGACTACAACAGACCTATTTGGGAACTTGGTTTTTGTGCCAACGTTTGTAAAAAGGAAAATAATGAACAATATAACAAGATAACAGAAATGTAAATAATTATTTACATTTCTCCAATGCTTTTGCATGATTTTATACCACATCCACATTTGGTAAAGGCCTATGTACAGACAAAATGCATTATCTGTTATTGTTTTGTTTATTGTTTTCCTTTTATGACCTTTTTATGTCTTTTTTTTTAGGGGGGGTGTCCCCACTATAATGCCTATATGTATATCTATACAATATCATTTTAACATGCCTTTAACTTTTATGTTAATGAAAATAGCTCTACAATATGTGAGTACACATTTGCATAACATTTATTTTACCACTGAAAGGAATAGGAAACCTCAACATTTTCTTTTGTGATTCTGATAGAACATACAATTTTAATCAACTTTCCAATGTACTTCTATTATCAAATTTGCTTCATTTTCTTATTATCCTTTGCTGAAAGAACATTGGCATCTAGCTGAACACATCTAGTTAACCAATCACAAGAGACAAATGAGTGCAGGCACCAATCAGGAGCTAGCTCCCACTAGTGTAGAATATGTGTGTATTATTTTTCAACAAGGGATACTAAGACAACAAAGCATATTTGAAAATAGAAGTAAATTTAAAATTGTATTAAAAACATAATTTATGTAAGAATTTACCTGATAAGTTCATGTCTTTCATATTGGGAAGAGTCCATGAGCTAGTGAAGTATGGGATATACAATCCTACCAGGAGGGGCAAAGTTTCCCAAACCTCAAAATGCCTATAAATACACCCCTCACCACACCCACAATTCAGTTTAACGAATAGCCAAGTAGTGGGGTGATAAAGAAAGGAGTAAAAAGCATCAACAAAGGAATTTGGAAATAATTGTGCTTTATACAAAAAAATCATAACCACCATAAAAGGGGTGGGCCTCATGGACTCTTGCCAATATGAAAGAAATGAATTTATCAGGTAAATTCTTACATAAATTATGTTTTCTTTCATGTAATTGGCAAGAGTCCATGAGCTAGTGACGTATGGGATATCAATACCCAAGATGTGGAACTCCACTCAAGAGTCACTAGAGAGGGAGGGATAAAAATAAATAACAGACATTTTCCGCTGAAAAAATAATCCACAACCCAAAATAAAAGCTATTCTCATATGAAAAGAAAAACTTAAAACATCAGCAGCAGAAGAAAAACTGAAACAGCTGCCTGAAGAACTTTTCTACCAAAGACTGCTTCTGAAGAAGCAAATACATCAAAATGGTAGAATTTAGTAGATGGCCTCTAGTTATCAAGCCGTCAACTGCAAATATGCTGGAATTCCGCAGCGTATTTGTGGCGAGGCTGATTCGCTGTAGTTATCAAGCCCTACAGCCCAGCAAAAGTAGAATTTAGTGATGTAACATACGATCCGCCGGACTCAGTCCGACACAGATCAATGTTTACGTCACTACAGATGTTCCGAACGCAAGTTCGGCACAATCTGACTACTTTTGGTAGTTAGCAAATACCTACCATGTATGCTCGCCACTATTCCAGGCCCTGGAGGCGGCGGATCCCATAGGAATCAATGGTAGTCTGACAGCCGCGAGAGCTCATGTGCGCTGCTGCCCGATATCCCATTGATTTCTATGGGAAGTGTCTGCACCTAACACCCTAACATGTACCCGAGTCTAAACACCCCTAATCTGCCCCCCTACACCGTAGCCACCTACTTTATACTTATTAACCCCTAAACCACCACTCCCGGACCCCGCCGCCACTATAATAAACTTATTACCCCCTAAACCGCCGTTCCCTGACCCCTCCGCAACTATAATAAATATATTAACCCCTAAACCGCCGCTCCCGGACCCCACCGCCACCTACATTATACTTTATACTTATTATACTTATACTACATATACATTATACCGCCGCCACCTACATAAAGTTATTAACTCCTATCCTGCCAATCCCGGACCCCGCCGCAAATAAATTGATTGTTAAACCCCTAAACCGCCGCACTCGGAGCCCTCCGCCACCTACATTACATTTATTAACCCCTATCCTGCCCCCCTACAACGCCGCCACCTACAGTACATTGATTAACCCCTAATCTAACCCCCCTACACCGCCGCCACTATATTAAATTAATTAATTACAAAACCTAAGTCTAACCCTAACGCCCCCCTAACTTAAATATTATTTAAATTCATCTAAATAAATATTCCTATAATTAAATACATTAATCCTATTTAAAAATAAATACTTACCTATAAAATAAACCCTAAAATAGCTACAATATAATTAATAATTACATTATAGCTATTTTAGGGTTTATTTTTATTTTACATGCAACTTTGTATTTATTTTAACTAGGTACAATAGTTAATAAATAGTTATTAACTATTTAATAACTACCTAGATAAAATAATTACAAAATTACCTGTAAAAAAAATCCTAACCAAAGTTACACATACACCTAACACTACACTATCAATAAATTAATTTAAATAAATTAACTACAATGATCTAAAATAAAATACAATTAAATAAACTAAACTATATTACAAAAACAAACAACACTAAATTACAAAAAATAAAAAAAATATTACAAGAAGTTTAATCTAATTACACCTAATCTAGCCAGCTCTCCCCCATTGATTCCTATCGGGAAATCGTGCACGAGCATGTTTTACCTGCTCACCGCTAACTTAAGCAGCGCTGGTATTGAGGTGAGATGTGGAGATAAATTTTGTTGTCAACTAAATTAACAACAATTAAATAAATTAAATTAGCTAAAGTACAAAAAACAAACAAACACTAAATTACAGAAAATAATAAACAAATTACAAGATATTTAAACTAATTACACCTAATCTAATAGCCCTATCAAAATAAAAAAAGCCCCCCCAAAATAAAAAAAACCCTAGCCTAAACTACCAATAGCCCTTAAAAGGGCCTTTTGCGGGCCATTGCCCCAAAGTAATTAGCTCTTTTACCTGTAAAAAAAAATAC
Organism: Bombina bombina; assembly: GCF_027579735.1. NCBI lineage: Eukaryota > Metazoa > Chordata > Amphibia > Anura > Bombinatoridae > Bombina > Bombina bombina. The sequence continues at coordinate 431,837,170 of NC_069501.1, read as the reverse complement.
AAACAACCCCCCCAACAGTAATACCCACCACCCACACAACCAACCCCCCAAATAAAATACTATCTAAAAAACCTAAGCTCCCCATTGCCCTGAAAAGGGCATTTGGATGGGCATTGCCCTTAAAAGGGCAGTTAGCTCTTTTGCGGCCCAAACCCTAACATAAAAATAAAACCTACCCAATACACCCTTAAAAAAAACTAACACTAACCCCCTGAAGATTGACTTACAGTTCTGAAGATCCGACATCCATCCTCAAGGAAGCGGCAGAAGTCTTCATCCAACCGTGCCAAAGTCCTCAACGAAGCCGGGAGAAGTCTTCATCCAAGCCGGGCGAAGTGGTCCTCCAGATGGGCAGAAGTCGTCATCCATCCGGCACGGAGCATCCTCTTCCAACGAAGTCTTCTTACTAAATGACGGTTCCTTTAAGTGACGTCATCCAAGATGGCATCCCTTCAATTCTGATTGGCTGATAGAATTCTATCAGCCAATCGGAATTAAGGTAGAAAAAATCCTATTGGCTGATGCAATCAGTCAATAGGATTGAAGTTCAATCCTATTGGCTGATCCAATCAGCCAATAGGATTGAGCTGGCATTCTATTGGCTGTTCCAATCAGCCAATAGAATGCCAGCTCAATCCTATTGGCTGATTGAATCAGCCAATAGGATTTTTTCTACCTTAATTCCGATTGGCTGAAAGAATTCTATCAGCCAATCAGAATTGAAGGGACGTCATCTTGGATGACGTCACTTAGAGGAACCGTCATTTAGTAAGAAGACTTCGTTGGAAGAGGATGCTCCGCGCCAGATGTCTTGAAGATGGACCCGCTCCGCGCAGGATGGATGAAGATAGAAGATGCCGTCTGGATGAAGACTTCTGCCCGTCTGGAGGACCACTTCACTCGGCTTGGATGAAGACTTCTCCCGGCTTCGTTCAGGACTTCGGCCAGTTTGGATGAAGACTTCTGCCGCTTCCTTGAGGATGGATATTGGATCTTCAGAACTGTAAGTCGATCTTCAGGGGGTTAGTGTTAGGTTTTTTTAAGGGTGTATTGGGTAGGTTTTATTTTTAGGTTAGGGTTTGGGCCGCAAAAGAGCTAACTGCCCTTTTAAGGGCAATGCCCATCCAAATGCCCTTTTCAGGGCAATGGGGAGCTTAGGTTTTTTTTAGATAGTATTTTATTTGGGGGGTTGGTTGTGTGGGTGGTGGGTTTTACTGTTGGGGGGGTTGTTTGTATTCTTTTTACAGGTAAAAGAGCTGATTACTTTGGGACAATGCCCCGCAAAAGGCCCTTATAAGGGCTATTGGTAGTTTAGTTTAGGCTAGGGTTTTTTTTATTTTGGGGGGGCTTTTTTTTATTTTGATAGGGCTATTAGATTAGGTGTAATTACTTTAAAGATCTGTAATTTGTTTTTTATTTTCTGTAATTTAGTGTTTGTTTTTTTGTGATTCAGGCAATTTAATTTAATTTATTTAATTGTTGTTAATTTAGTTAATTTATTTAATTATAGTGTAGTGTTATGTGTTATTGTAACTTAGGTTAGGTTTTATTTCACAGGTACTTTTGTATTTATTTTAGCTAGGTAGTTATTAAATAGTTAATAACTATTTAATAACTATTCTACCTAGTTAAAATAAATACAAACTTGCCTGTAAAATAAAAATAGACCCTAAGTTAGCTACAATGTAACTATTAGTTATATTGTAGCTAGCTTAGGGTTTATTTTATAGGTAAGTATTTAGTTTTAAATAGGAATAATTTAGTTAATGATAGGAATTTTTATTTAGATTTATTTAAATTATATTTAAGTTAGGGGGTGTTAGGGTTAGACTTAGGTTTAGGGGTTAATACATTTAGTATAGTGGCGGCGACGTTGTGGGCAGCAGATTAGGGGTTAATAAATGTAGGTAGGTGGCGGCGATGTTAGAGACGGCAGATTAGGGGTTAATAATATTTAACTAATGTTTGTGAGGCGGGAGTGCGGCGGTTTAGGGATTAATATGTTTATTATAGTGTCGGCAACGTTGGGGGCAGCAGATTAGGGGTTAATAAGTGTAGGTAGGTTGTGGCGACATTGCGGGCGGCAGATTAGGGGTTCATAAATATAATGTAGGTGTCGGCGATGTTGGGGGCAGCAGATTAGGGGTTCATAACTATAATGTAGGTGGCGGCGGTGTCCGGAGCGGAGGATTAACGGTTAATAAGTATAATGTAGGTGGCAACGATGTCGGGGCAGCAGATTAGGGGTTAATAAGTGTAAGATTAGGGGTGTTTAGACACGGGGTTCATGTTAGGGTGTTAGGTGTAGACATAAATTTTATTTCCCCATAGGAATCAATGGGGCTGCGTTACTGAGTTTTACGCTGCTTTTTTGCAGGTGTTAGACTTTTTCTCAGCCGGCTCTCCCCGTTGATTTCTATGGGGAAATCATGCACGAGCACGTACAACCAGCTCACCGCTGACTTAAGCAGCGCTGGTATTGGAGTGCGGTAAGGAGCACAATTTTGCTCAACGCTCACTTCTTGCCTTTTAACTCCGGGTTTGTAAAAACCCGTAATACCAGCGCTGCAGGTAAGTGAGCGGTAAGTGAAAAATGCTCATTAGCACCGCACAGCTCAAAACGAAAAACTCGTAATCTAGCCGAATGTGTGCTAAAAGAGTATGCACCCTGAGTGGCACTGAAAATGAACAGGCATGGAAGTTATTCTAGTTTATGTTCTGTTTCAGCTGAGTGTGTCTCTCTATTTTCTTATTTATACAAATTGCTCTTGGGTCTCCCTAAGATTAAGAGGGGAAAACAGACGTGGACTCCTTGCACACATGCCCTAAAGCGATGCAACTGCACCTTACTGACGAGACCCACAGAAGGCCGAAACGTATGTCTGGGGTTTGTTGTTTATCTTGTTCAGAGAAGAATTGCCTGGTATTGCGGCACTGGACTGTCATTGGGCAGGTGAAAAGGCATCAAAGTGGGCTGCAAGAGAATGCACCCTGAGTGGCACCAAAAATGGACAGGCATGGAAGTTATTCTAGCTTTTGTTCTGTCTCAGCTGAGTTTGTCTCTCTATTTTCTTAAAAAAACAAATGCAGGGCAGAAGAGGCGGAAGAGCACAGCATTAAAAAAAAAGTTAATAAATGCACTGCCAGCTCAATATGTAGCAGCCATCTGCTCTCAGCAAAAGCTGAAGTGTGCTACCCTGAGAATGTCAGCGCATCTCTATAGCGCGCCTAAGTAGAGGTAACCGAATAAAATGTTAGTGTTATAGAGAGCACACAAACTGTACTTGTAGGTAATATCATACTATAATTCATATTTAAATATTACAGGACCGGATAAATCATAGGATCATGGTGCCTAAAGGTTTGGACAATTTTAAATATAGCTATGCCAGGGCTTGGCTCCTAGAATTTTACTTGTGGCTTCAAATCATTTATGGATTAGTCTACATATATCTACACGCAAAAAGGATTGTGTAGTTCCTATAAAAACACATAGCTGTCTCCACACTTGTCTGAGAAATGTATATCAGGGCTTGGTAGCCAGCCAAGATTATATGCATAAACTTAATCTTCAGCTGTATTATGTACATACTGTATATAACTACACCTAAAAGAAATAAACATTTTAGTGCAGCAGGTGAGTGAGTCACTTTACATGTACTTCATCCCAGTGTAAGATGTCATCTCAGTAAGCAGCGCTGAGTGTCACTGTGTCTTACCTGTGCAGCATGGATTCCATATGGGTGACATTACCACAGGCACAGCTCCAGTTGGTGTTTCCAGAGCTTGTAGTACTTCCTCCTGGGTGTACTCTGTCGCATGTGTCTAGGGCGGAGTGACTCTGTCACCTGAAGCTACTGTGACTTGAGAAACAAACACAAAAATGTTCATGATGATACACAAATATAGACAGGCATCAATGAGAAGGCTGCAGCGCAAGAAGGAAGGTGACCCGCACCGTAGGGACCCAACACCCGGTGACCCGCAACATAGATGGTTATCACCTGATCAGCAGAACTTGGACCTGACATCTGGTAATTTGCAACTGAGATACCAGACATTGCTACCAGCAACACAGTGGCCTTGAATTTTTTGACCCACGTGGCTGTAAAAGGCTGGGCACGCTAAACTGGAGTCAAGCAGCGAAGCTTAACTAAACTGGAGGTACAGTGTTCTGCCAGAGATGGGGCTGAGCTGAGGAATTAGGTTAGCTCTCTGTACTCACCAGCGCATTAACCAGATGCCTCCTAGCTGCCCTCGAGCTTTAGCAGCACACACGGTACCTCCTGTTTAGCACGACTAGGAAGCTTCCTTCCCTGCCAGACTACTCTTCTACTATCACTCCTTAAAACGCTTTTGTGTGGGTCTCCTAGCCCTCGGGCCCTGGTGCAGTGGCACCGCTTGCATCGCCAGTAGTTCCGCCCCTGCATCTAGTGCTCTTGCAAATAGATAACATTCTTGCAAAACTGCTGCCTAGTATATATGTGCACGCTCCTGAGCTTATGTCCCTGCTTTTCAACAAGAGATACCAAGAGAATTAAGAAAATTTTATAATAGAAATAAATTGGAAACTTGTTTAAAATTGTATGTACTATCTGAATCATGAACAAAAACGTTTGGATTTCATGTCCCTTTAAGAGTGGAGCCTTGCTTTTAGTTGAGAGTGAAACATTGGTAACGTGTCTGGTATTTGAAGCCTCTTCAGTTTTCATAGACAAAATAATATATTTTTATATTAAAATATGTTATGGATGTCAATAAGCTGTCTGTTTATTTAATTACCATATATTGGAGTCTTGCACCTTTTTTTAAATGTATTTATTTATTTATTTTTACATTTATTTGAAAAAAATAAAAAGGTGGTTACATAACATAAATAGAAATATATCCATAAAATAACAATGAAGTGCTGCACAAAGGCACTTTGGGGAAAAGTCCATTTAGCATTCCTGGGGGTCACGATTCTTCCGTTGCAAAAGTTCAGTTAGATTGCGCAGATAAACAAAGCATTTGCATAACATTTTTAAGAAGTGCACATAAATAACAATTTGCTTTCTGTTAACAATACACACAAAAGAGTAAAGGTTATGTGCTTTAAGGATATCTGAACCCGGTGTGGTATGAGTGAGTGGGCTTGGCTTAATTGTTTTTGAGCCTGTATTGCTCCTTATGCTGTTTCCACAGTAATAGGACCACAACACAGTAGATTTGCATAATCAACAAATGCAAGATAACAAGACAATGCAATAGCACTTAGTCTGAACTTCAAATGAGTAGTAGATTTTTTTTCTGACAATTTTAAAAGTTATGTCTTTTTCCACTCCCCCTGTACCATGTGACAGCCATCAACCAATCACAAATGCATACACGTACCATGTGAGCCATCAGCCATTCACAAATGCATACACACTTATTCTTGCACATGCTCAGTAGGAGCTGGTGACTCAAAACGTTTAAATATAAAAAGATTTTGCACATTTTGTTAATGGAAGTAAATTGGGAAGTTGTTTAAAATAGCATGTTCTATCTGAATAATGAAAGTTTAGTTTTGATTGAGTGTCCCTTTAAGTTCAAGTGTGACTAGAGAACCAGATTGTAGGTGATGATATCTTTCTAAATGTAGAGAACTCTCCACCTGATCCTCCCACTCTTTTTCTGTTGGGGCTGTATCAGATTTCCAATGTTTTGGAATTAAAGATTTGGCGCTATTTAACATAAGTATCAATAGGTCCCTGGCTGTGCTGACTGAATGCAGTTTAGGCAAAGATAAGAATAGTAGAATCTGTGGGTCATTTGGCAACTGCTTTCCTATTGCATCTGACATACGCTTGAGGATTATTGTCCAAAATGTGTCATTTATTGCAGTGCCACTATATGTGTGTGGGATAACCTAATTCTCTGCATCCCCTCCAACACTCGTTGTTAACTGTTTTATAAGTAATCTGCTGGGGGTTAGGTACCATCTTGTTAAAAATTTGAAGTTGGTTTCAAGAACTCTCGTAGAGATTGTCAATTGTTTTGTGGTTTTTAAAGGCAGTCAGTCAATCTTTAAAAGCGATGCTTGATCCCAATTCCTTTTCGCACGATTTAGTGTATGAGGGCAGGAGCTGTGGATCTTGTATTAGTAACAGTTTGTACAACTCGGATATGGCATGTTTTGGGGTATTTTCTAATTGGCATAGGTTCTCAAATGGTTTGAGGTTTCTGATTAAGTCATGCTTCTTGGGGTGTGTGTCTACAAAATGACAAATTTGGGAGTAAGCGTACCAGGTCAAGGGTATCTCAGGGTGTTTCTCTTGGATAGAGGAAAGAGGTCTGTGTGTTTTGTTTTCGCGAAAGAGTGATGTTACTCTACCCTTAATATGGCAGCTATAGTTTGGTGGGATATATGATTCCAGGGTAGATCACGGTTGTGACATATGGATGTCATGGGGGATAAAATGTTGGAGATATTAGTGGATGTGATTATTAATTTATCCCAAGTTGTGAAAAAATCTGAAAGGAGAGGGTATTGTGTGGTATTGGAGGGTCTATCGGCTAGATTTAGAGTTTTTTCGGTAACGACCCGCGTAGCTAACGCTGGCTTTTTTCTGGCCGCACCTCTAAAATAACTCTGGTATTGAGAGTCCACAGAATGGCTGTGTTAGGCTCCAAAAAGGGAGCGTACAGGCATATTTAACGCTACTGCAACTCTCGATACCAGAGTTGCTTACGGACGTGGCCAGCCTCAAAAACGTGCTCGTGCACGATTCCCCCATAGGAAACAATGGGGCTGTTTGAGCTGAAAAAAAACCTAACACCTGCAAAAAAGCCGTGTTCAGCTCCTAACGCAGCCCCATTGTTTGCTATGGGGAAACACTTCCTACGTCTGCACCTAACACCCTAACATGTACCCCGAGTCTAAACACCCCTAACCTTACACTTATTAACCCCTAATCCGCCTCACTAACCCTATAATAAATAGTATTAACCCCTAATCTGCCCTCCCTAACATCGCCGACACCTAACTTCAATTATTAACCCCTAATCTGCCGACTGGAGCTCACCGCTATTCTAATAAATGTATTAACGCCTAAAGCTAAGTCTAACCCTAACACTAACACCCCCCTAAGTTAAATATAATTTAAATCTAACGAAATTAATTAACTCTTATTAAATAAATTATTCCTATTTAAAGCTAAAAACTTACCTGTAAAATAAATCCTAATATAGCTACAATATAAATTATAATTACATTGTAGCTATTTTAGGATTAATATTTATTTTACAGGCAACTTTGTATTTATTTTAACTAGGTACAATAGCTATTAAATAGTTATTAACTATTTAATAGTTACCTAGTTAAAATAATAACAAAATTACCTGTAAAATAAATCCTAGCCTAAGTTACAATTAAACCTAACACTACACTATCATTAAATTAATTAAATAAAATACCTACAATTACCTACAATTAAACCTAACACTACACTATCAATACATTAATTAAATACAATATCTACAAATAACTACAATGAAATAAACTAACTAAAGTACAAAAAATAAAAAAGAACTAAGTTACAAAAAATAAAAAAATATTTATAAACATAAGAAAACTCTTACAACAATTTTAAACTAATTACACCTATTCTAAGCCCCCTAATAAAATAACAAAGCCCCCCAAAATAAAAAAATGCCCTACCCTATTCTAAATTACTAAAGTTCAAAGCTCTTTTACCTTACCAGCCCTGAACAGGGCCCTTTGCGGGGCATGCCCCAAGAAGTTCAGCTCTTTTGCCTGTAAAAAAAAACATACAATACCCCCCCCAACATTACAACCCACCACCCACATACCCCCTAATCTAACCCAAACCCCCCTTAAATAAACCTAACACTAAGCCCCTGAAGATCTTCCTACCTTATCTTCACCATACCAGGTTCACCGATCGGTCCAGAAGAGCTCCTCCGATGTCCTGATCCAAGCCCAAGCGGGGGGCTGAAGATGTCCATGATCCGGTAGAAGTCTTCATCCAAGCGGGGCAAGAAGAGGTCCTCCATCCGGTAGAAGTCTTCATCCAAGCGGGGCAGAAGAGGTCTTTCATCCGATGGAAGTCTTCATCCAAGCGGAATCTTCTATCGTCATCCATCCGGAGCGGAGAGGCAGCATCCTGAAGACCTCCGACGCGGAACATCCATCCTGGCCGACGACTGAACGACGAATGACGGTTCCTTTAAATGACGTCATCCAAGATGGCGTCCCTCGAATTCCGATTGGCTGATAGGATTCTATCAGCCAATCGGAATTAAGGTAGGAATATTCTGATTGGCTGATGGAATCAGCCAATCAGAATCAAGTTCAATCCGATTGGCTGATCCAATCAGCCAATCAGATTGAGCTCGCATTCTATTGGCTGATCGGAACATATTCCTACCTTAATTCCTACCTGAATTCGAGGGACGCCATCTTGGATGACGTCATTTAAAGGAACCGTCATTCGTCGTTCAGTCGTCGGCCAGGATGGATGTTCCGCGTCGGAGGTCTTCAGGATGCTGACGCTCTGCTCCGGATGGATGACGATAGAAGATTCCGCTTGGATGAAGACTTCAATCGGATGGAAGACCTCTTCTGCCCCGCTTGGATGAAGACTTCTACCGGATGGAGGACCTCTTCTTGCCCCGCTTGGATGAAGACTTCTACCGGATCATGGACATCTTCAGCCCCCCGCTTGGGCTTGGATCAGGACATCGGAGGAGCTCTTCTGGACCGATCGGTGAACCTGGTATGGTGAAGACAAGGTAGGAAGATCTTCAGGGGCTTAGTGTTAGGTTTATTTAAGGGGGGTTTGGGTTAGATTAGGGGTATGTGGGTGGTGGGTTGTAATGTTGGGGGGGGTATTGTATGTTTTTTTTTACAGGCAAAAGAGCTGAACTTCTTGGGGCATGCCCCGCAAAGGGCCCTGTTCAGGGCTGGTAAGGTAAAAGAGCTTTGAACTTTAGTAATTTAGAATAGGGTAGGGCATTTTTTTATTTTGGGGGGCTTTGTTATTTTATTAGGGGGCTTAGAGTAGGTGTAATTAGTTTAAAATTGTTGTAAGATTTTTCTTATGTTTGTAAATATTTTTTTATTTTTTGCAACTTAGTTCTTTTTTATTTTTTGTACTTTAGTTAGTTTATTTCATTGTAGTTATTTGTAGATATTGTATTTAATTAATGTATTGATAGTGTAGTGTTAGGTTTAATTGTAGGTAATTGTAGGTATTTTATTTAATTAATTTAATGATAGTGTAGTGTTAGGTTTAATTGTAACTTAGGTTAGGATTTATTTTACAGGTAATTTTGTTATTATTTTAACTATGTAACTATTAAATAGTTCTTAACTATTTAATAGCTATTGTACCTGGATAAAATAATTACAAAGTTGCCTGTAAAATAAATATTAATCCTAAAATAGCTACAATATAATTATAATTTATATTGTAGCTATATTAGGATTTATTTTACAGGTAAGTATTTAGCTTTAAATAGGAATAATTTATTTAATAAGAGTTAATTAATTTCGTTAGATTAAAATTATATTTAAGTTAGGGGGGTGTTAGGGTTAGACTTAGCTTTAGGGGTTAATACATTTATTAGAATAGCGGTGAGCTCCAGTCGGCAGATTAGGGGTTAATAATTGAAGTTAGGTGTCGGCGATGTTAGGGAGGGCAGATTAGGGGTTAATACTATTTATTATAGGGTTAGTGAGGCGGATTAGGGGTTAATAACTTCATTATAGTAGCGGTGCGGTCCGCTCGGCAGATTAGGGGTTAATAAGTGTAGGCAGGTGGAGGCGACGTTGAGGGGGGCAGATTAGGGGTTAATAAATATAATATAGGGGTCGGCGGTGTTAGGGGCAGCAGATTAGGGGTACATAAGGATAACTTAAGTAGTGGCGCTTTGCGGTCGGCAGATTAGGGGTTAATTATTGTAGGTAGTTGGCGGCGACATTGTGGGGGGCAGATTAGGGGTTAATAAATATAATATAGGGGTCGGCGGTGTTAGGGGCAGCAGATTAGGGGTACATAAGTATAACGTAGGTGGCGGTCGGCAGATTAGGGGTTAAAAAAAATTAATAGAGTGGCGGCGATGTGGGGGGGCCTCGGTTTAGGGGTACATAGGTAGTTTATGGGTGTTAGTGTACTTTAGACCACAGTAGTTAAGAGCTTTATGAACCGGCGTTAGCCCAAAAAGCTCTTAACTCCTGGGTTTTTTCTGCGGCTGGAGTTTTGTCGTTAGATTTCTAACGCTCACTTCAGCCACGACTCTAAATACCGGAGTTAGAAAGATCCCATTGAAAAGATAGGATACGCAATTTACGCAAGGGGATCTGCGGTATGGAAAAGTCGCGGCTGAAAAGTGAGCGTTAGACCCTTTTTTGACTGACTCCAAATACCGGCGGTAGCCTAAAACCAGCGTTAGGAGCCTCTAACGCTGGTTTTCACGGCTACCGCCAAATTCTAAATCTAGGCCTTAGTTTGCTAGGTATCCAAAGCTTCTAAGCCTTCGTTACAGAAACCCAATAAGTGCCTGTCTATCTGAACCCATTGTTTGTTTTTGTTGTTTGTGCACCAGTCTAGAAGTCTGTGCAGCATTATTGCCTCTTTATATATAAGAATGTTTGGCACGCCCAGTCCTCCCCTGTCCCATTGTCAGGTGCATGTTTCTTTCTTGCTATTCTAGGTCTAGAACGCTGCCAAATATATTGTTCTATTAGTGATTGTATTTTGTTGCGGTATTGCATTGGAAGGTGTATGGGTGTAGTTTGCAGCAGATAGAGAAGTCTTGGCAGGATGTTCATTTTTACCACATTTATTCTGCCGACCCATGATATGGATTTGTTTTTCCAGCTTGATAAATCTATAATTAGTGTTTTATACATCATTTTATAATTAGCTGAGTAAATTGTTTGAAAATAGGGTGCCAAGTAAATACCCATATATTTTAGCTTAGTTTTTTGTCTTTTAAGAGGGCAGCTTGGAATTAGTTGGTTGAGTTCTCTTTCCCCGTAGTTTATGTTTAAATACTCAGATTTTGTTAGATTTAGGAGAAAGCCGGACACCTGACTGAATTTCTCAAAGACCTCCAGTGTATTTGGTAATGAAGATTCTATCTGTGTAAGTGTGAGGAGAACATCATTGGCATATAACGCCAGTTTGTGTTCCTTATTGCCGATCTGGACTCCTGTTATGAGCTTATTGTTTCTGATTTTTTTGTGCAAGAGCCTCAATGAATAAGGCAAATAGAGCGGGCAAGATAGGGCAACCTCTCTTGTACCATTGTGTATATTGAATCTATCTGACAGGAGGCCATTAACTTTGATCATAGCAGTGGGGCAGGAGTACAGAGAAAAAAGACTAGATCTAGGAATTTGTCGCCAAAATTCATTTTCAGCATTACTGTTTTTAGGAGGACTGTGATGTGGGCTTCTAGCATATTGCCTGAAAAACATTCTGTGGGCATTAATGAGTTAAAGGTGTTTGTTAGAGGTATGGAAAGATGATGAATGTATGTCTTATAGTATTTCATATTAAACCCATCAGGCCCCAAACTTTTGCCTCTGGGCATGTCTCTAATTGCTTTTTGTGTTTCTTCTGTCGAAATGGGCGAGTTCAGGCTGTCTGCTTCCTCTTTGTCTAATGTCGGTAGGTCCAAATCACTGATGTATGTTTCCATGTCCTGTTGGGAGGATGGGTTATGTAAAATGTACAATGTTGCATAGTACTGTCTGAATACTTCTGCTATGCTTTTACTATCTTTTTGAAGACCAACTTGCTTATTTATTATGGAGTGTATATATGTATTTAGTTGGCTTCTTTTAAGGGCTTTAGCAAGCGAAGACCCCGCTTTATTTTTGATATTGAAATATTTTTGTTTCAGTAGAGAGGCTTTCTTTTGATGTTCTTTTATGAGGTAATCTTTGAGGATTTGTCTAGATTGAGTTAGGGATTCTAATATGGTATTGGAGTATGTTTTTTTATTATGCTCTTTTTCCCAATAACTAATTTGGGACATGGTGAAGTTTGTGAATTGTCTATTTGTCTTTGTTCTCCTAGCTTCATGCGCTAACAGCTCGCCCATTATAACGCACTTGTGTGCCTCCCATAATGTAGATGAGGTTATATTTTCAGTGTCATTTTCTCTAAAGTAATTTTCTATGGACTGGTCTACGGCCTAATTAGGGTGTTCCCTAGCAGGGAGTCTTCAAGCATCCAGATGAAGCGGCGCTGGGGTATATCTGGCCACGCTACTGTACACTGTACTGGGGCATGGTCTAACCATGTAATTGGTAGGATATGTGAGTTGGTGATCATGGAAAGTCCAATCTGGTCCGTGTGGATGTAATCAATTCTGGTGTATGTGTTGTTTGGGTGAGAGTAGAAGGTATAGTCCCTAGCATTCAGGTTAATGGTTCTCCAGATGTTGTGTAGTTTTAATTGATGTAAATGATTGGACACTGATTTTTTAACTCGTTTAGGGGTGCTAGTGATGCCTGTTGAGGTATCTGTTACAGGGTCCAATGATAGATTGAAGTCTCCTCCTAGGAATATTGTCCCCTGTGTGTGTTCTAGCAGTTAATTAGTGATGTTTTTGAAAAGGAGGTGCTGCTCTTTGTTTGATGTATATGTTGGCGAGGGTGATCGGCCTGTTATATAACAATCACACCAGGATTAGGTACCTGCCGTGTTTGTCTTTTTCTATGTGGGTTGCTTGGAATTGTAAAGAATTTTTGAGTAGAATACCCACTCCCCCCATTTTGAAACTACCCGAGGCTAAATATCCTGTTCTGTATTTGTGGCTCATGAATTTAGGTTCATGACCTCTCTTGAAGTGTGCTTCCTGTATAAATAGTATGTCGCTAGATGATTTGTGGAGGTCCCTGAAGACCATAGATCTCTTCTCTGGGCTATTTAGCCCTATCGCGTTTATAGTAGTGATAGAAATTGTGTGCATTGTTGTTGGAATGTTGTATGTGTGGGTGGGCGTGTAGACTGGAGGTGAACTTGCTTACTTGGAATGGGTTTCTAACTGTGTGTGGTGCGGTACCACACCAAGGTGTTACTGTTATTCAATAAACAATGTCAATGTAACAAAACCAACAATAGAAAGACAACTTTTCCTCAAACATGCAATCGCAGTTGGAGATATCGTGTTCACTTATTAATAACACGTGTGAAGGTAAAAATAAATCCTGTAACTGAAAAGTTCAATTATTAGTGAGTTAAGTCCTAAAACACTGAATAAACGATTAGGGTAGTATCCCCACTACCAAACCTAAAGGATTATGAAAAAGAACGTTATTAAATATGACCTGTAGCCGCCGTGGCCTGTTGGAAAGGTCAGTCTGAGTTGATAGTCTCTGTGGCACTGATGGATTCCGTGGCCTGGGCCTGAATTTTAGTTGGAGGATGTGGTCTCGAGCTTACAGGTTGGGGAGCTTCTTGTGGGGATTGTAGGTCAGCTGAGTTTCTCTGGTGAAGGGTTGTCGATCCTCTGGATGAGGGATGTTGAGATGTAGTGCTTTATCTTGGCAAATCCTCCAGTGATTTAAAGGTGGCAGTTGTGTCCCCCTTAGAGGCGGTGATGCTGACTGGGAATCCCCACTGGAATGGGATTTTCTGCTCCCTCAGGATCGTAGTAATGAAGTGTAGTTCCCTCCTCTTCTGCAGTGTGGCCGGGCTCAGGTCCGCAAATATCTGGATATGTATTCCTGCGTGCATGACCTTTTGTTTTTGTCTGGCCTGCCGCAGAATTTCTTCTCTGTCCTTATAGTCAAGGAACTTCACAATTATGTCCCTGGGGGGTGCTTTTGGAGGTGGTATGACCTTAGGGCCCTATGCGCTCTTTTAATGCGTACATCTGTGTTACTTTTAGGGCCTTTGAGAGTCCTAAAAAAGTCCTGAGGCACCCTTCTATGGAGTAAGGCTGGATTGACTCTGGGATCCCGCGTATACGCAGGTTGTTATGCTTCCCTCTGTTATCCAGGTCCATTAGTTGATGTATGGTTTCTTCCTGGTCGTAAGCAACTTTGGAGATGTGCTGTATATCATTATTGACAGTATTATGGCTCTCCTCAAGTATAGAGACTCTTTGGGTGACTTTAGATAAATCTCTTTTAAGCTCTCGTACCAATTTTTGACTCCTATTATGTCTTTTATGTCATCTTTTGTGCATAAGGTTTGCAAGTCGTCCTTCGTGAGGGCAGAAGTACTCGCCATTTCTTTTGTATTTTTTTGATGTTCTGATGGAACAGCCATTATTGGGGCTTTAGTCGCAGAGTCTTGCTGCTTGAGGTATTGTTGCATTAGTTTAGTGCTGTTTAAATGATCTGCTTTGTTATTTCTGCGGCCAGGCATATTCAAAGATGGTGGGATTAGTCGCAGGATCTTATAGTTATATGTAGAGGTGCGTTGAGGAAGGATGCCGGTGTCAATCGGTATAAACCTGTCAATTATCAACCTCTGGGTTGCAGAACAGTGAGTATTTTTGTTAGTTTGGGAGGCTGAATCCCCTACACAGGGTGGTATTCTGTGTGCTGTAGCCTTAGCTTATAATGGTATAGAGTGGGAGCCCCAGGCAATATACCCTATGTGCCCAATATAGGTATTAGAAGGCCAGGCCAGCTGGGGTTTATAGTCTCTTATCAATGTTGCAGGTTTATATCACCTGTGTGAGCTTCCAGGGGGCCCTGGGTGAGGCAGTCGTTTGAAAGCTGAAGCTGCTCTGCGTGGTATCTCAGCTGATGTAGTGGAGACTGGATCCGGATTCTGTGTGGCAGGTTTCCCCTTGTCAGCAAGGATGCAGCAGTCAATAACAGAGGAACATTAGCAGGCTAACCCTCATCAAGGCCCAGTGCTTGATTTTGTGTGACGATCGTATCGACTGGTGGGCCGCAGTTGTGTGGTGTACAGGGCCCCACTTCCGGTTTCAGAAAAACGGCTTTGTTTTCTAAATAAAGGGCTGAAATTTTACAATATTGGGGCCAATATGCTCTTGAGCCTGTGTCACCTCTGGTGTCGAGATTATCGCGGCCACTCTGCTATTTTTGTGACGGTTTGGCAGTGGGGCCTAGGAGCTGCAGAATTTTGTGGCCATCTCCCTGAACAGCCAGGCTCCACCCCTTGCACATTTATTTTAACCCCTTAACGACCAACGACGTATGGGGTACGTCCTGCAAAAAAATGCAGTTAACGACCAAGGACGTACCCCGTATGTCGTTGGTCTTTGAAAGCAGTGGAAGCGATCCTGATCACTTCCAGCTGCCTTCAAGTTATTGCAGTGATGCCTCGATATTGAGGCAACCTGCAATAACTGTTTTTAGCCATCCGATGCAGAGAGTGCCACTCTGTGGCTCTCTCTGCATCGGCCATCGATGGCCGATATCTGTGGCTGGGAGCTCATCCAGGGAGGCAGGTGGGCGGTCATCGGTGGAGGAGGGACAGCGTGCAGGTGCGCGTGCGTGCACGTGATATCCCTACAAACAGCTTCAATATGCTGTAGATCTGAGGGAGGGAGAAAGGACTGGGGAGGGTGGGATTTTTAAATTAAGGAATCTGGGAGAGGTTGGATGTTGAGGGGGGCAGCAACACTACAGAAATAAAGCAATACTTTAATAAAATAAATTGCCAGTACCCAATATGGCGCACATTAAGGCAGAGGGGGGGTTAAAGAGCTGTTTGGGGGGGGATCAGGGAGGTTGGGGGCTAAGGGGGGGGTCCTACACAGCAGAAGATTTATTTATTTATTTTTAAAAACCAACCCCCCCCCAAAAAAACTTTTATTTTAGTACTGGCAGACTTTCTGCCAGTACTTAAGATGGCGAGACAATTGTGGGGTGGGGGAGGGAAGAGAGCTGTTTGGGAGGGATCAGGGGGTGGGATGTGTCAGGTGGGAGGCTGATCTCTACACTAAAGCTAAAATTAACCCTGCAAGCTCCCTACAAGCTACCTAATTAACCCCTTCACTGCTAGACATAATATACGTGTGATGCGCAGCGGCATTTAGCCTTCTAATTACCAGAAAGCAACGCCAAAGCCATATATGTCTGCTATTTCTGAACAAAGGGGATCCCAGAAAAGCATTTACAACCATTTCTGCCATAATTGCACAAGCTGTTTGTAAATAATTTCAGTGAGAAACCTAAAATTGTGAAAAATGTAACTTTTTTTTTAATTTGATCGCATTTGGCGGTGAAATGGTGGCATGAAATATACCAAAATGGGCCTAGATCAATACTTGGGGTTATCTATTACACTACACTAAAGCTAAAATTAACCCTGCAAGCTCCCTACATGCTCCCTAATTAACCTCTTCACTGCTGCGCATAATACACGTGTGGTGCGCAGTGGCATTTAGCGGCCTTCTAATTACCAAAAAGCAATGCCAAAGCCATATATGTCTGCTATTTCTAAACAAAGGGGATCCCAGAGAAGCATTTACAACCATTTGTGCCATAATTGCACAAGCTGTTTATAAATAATTTCAGTGAGAAACCTAAAGTTTGTGAAAAAAATTGTGAAAAAGTGAAAAAAATTTTTTATTTGATCGCATTTGGCGGTGAAATGGGTGAAATGGTGGCATGAAATATACCAAAATGGGCCTAGATCAAAACTTTGGGATGTCTTCTAAATAAATATATATATATGCATGTCAAGGGATATTTAGGGATTCCTGAAAGATATCAGTGTCCCAATGTAACTAGCGCTAATTTTGAAAAAAGTGGTTTGGAAATAGCAAAGTGCTACTTGTATTTATTGCCCTATAACTTGCAAAAAAAGCAAAGAGCATGTAAACATTGGGTATTTCTGAACTCAGGACAAAATGTAGAATCTATTTAGCATGGGTGCTTTTTGGTGGTAGATGTGTAACAGATTTTAAGGGTTAAAGTTTGAAAAAAATGGCATTTTTCCCATTTTTCCTCATTTTATAAAATTTTTTTATAGTAAATTATAAGATATGATGAAAATAATGATATCTTTAGAAAGTCCATTTAATGACAAGAAAAACGGTATATAATATGTGTGGGTACAGTAAATGAGTAAGAGGAAAATTACAGCTAAACACAAACACTGCAAAAATGTAAAAATAGGGGGTGTTAGGTTTAGGGTTAATAGGTTTAGTTAGTGTTGGCGATGTGGGGGGGTGCGGTTTAGGGGTTAATAGCTTTATTTAATGGTGACGATGTGGGGGGTTGCGGTTTAGGAGTAAAGGTTTAGTTTGTGTCGGCGATGTTTCGGAACATCGGTTTAGGGGTTAATAGGTTTATTAGTGTTGGCGATGTGGGGGGTGCGCTTTAGAGGTTAATATGTTTAGTTTGTGCTGGCGATGTGGGGGGTGCAGTTTAGGGGATAATAGGTTTAGTTAATGTCGGCGATGTTTCGGAACGGCAGTTTAGGGGTTAATAGGTTTAGTTAGTGTTGGCGATGTGGGGGGTGCGGTTTAGGGGTTAATAGGTTTAATTCATGTCAGCGATGTGGGGGGTGCGGTTTAGGGGTTAATAGGTTTAGTTTGTGTCGGCGATGTCGGGGAACGGTGGTTTAGGGGTTAATACCTTTATTATAGACTTAGAGTTAGTGTCGGGGAACTGTGGTTTAGGAAGGAACAGTGACAAATTCCAAATATGAATAATGGATCCGAAAATTCGGAAACATATTTATTCATATTCGGAATTTTTCGTAATATGCGATTCTGAAATTCGGGTGCATCCGAATCGCTGAATCAGCCAAAATTCGCCCGAATTCTGAATTTGTCCAAAACCAAACACACATGTCTAGTTGCCACTACCAGCCAGACCCCTTATAGTCTCCCATGCTTTCTATGCTTCAATTGGCTCGCCGCTATGTAGTGCTGACCTGGTAACCAGTCCCCCTTCCTCTTGGGAGATTTTCTTGTCACTGGCTGCCCTCCGGTCTCCCCGGCTGACCCCACTCACCTTAGCAGCACAGCAGATGCCAGTACAGTGTATGTTTGGGGCCCATGGTAACACCCCTCTGCAGAGTCTTTGCCAGGATCCCTCCGGTTACGGTAACCCCCTAAAAGGAGTGCACACTTTTCGCTTGCTTCCCTTCCCGCCTCACTTACAACCCCTCCCCCCCCCCAAAAAATGGCGCTAAAAAATTAAATTGAAAAATTATGACTACAAAAGGTCACTTTGCCCTAAGGCCGGCCCTGTGTAGCCCCTAACCCCAGTGTGATGTGAACATTTTTTAAACTTAAGTTTCATACTGTCAATTCTGAGCATGAGCAAATCTGACTCCCTGTTTATCTAGTCTATTCACTTAATACTAAACCTGGAAGTTTTATGTGAATCAGCTTCTTACACAGAGAAAAACAAAGAGGTGTGGTGGTCCTAGTCCATAGATCAATCAAATACGAAATAAAGTACCTTGAGAAAGACCCTGAAGGCAGATTCCTCATAATGGTATGTAGACTAAATGAGGTTTTGTGTACTCTTGTCTCTATCTACACTCCCAACACCTGACAAATTCGCTTCCTGCGCTCCTTACTAGGGTGCATTGAACAGTTGAAAAGGGGACACTTACTAATTGGGGGTCACTTCAATCTCATATGGGACCCTAACTTGGATAAGAAAAAACTGGGGCTCGCCCCATGGACCGCAACATGTTCTCACTATCTACTGCCTCTTGGAAATTAATATTCCAGTACAATCTCTATGATGTTTGGAGGTGCATCTTCCCAAATGAAACAGACTATACATTCTTCTCTAGACCACATAACTCGTACCCATGGTTGATTGATTCTTTTTCAACCCCTCGCATTAGACCCTGCCTGTGGTCTGATCATGAACTAGTTAGTGCAGAATTTTCATTGCTACACACACTTGACAGCCGCCTGTCTTTGAAACTTCCTGAGCAGTTCCTCTCTGACATTGAGATCTCGGAGAGTTCTTGTGTTATACTAGACTTCTTCCTCCTGAATAATACTGGGGACACTAGCCTCGCTATGATATGGGCTGCGTTTAAGGCCTACCTTAGAGGCTACTTCATTTCCAAAGCTACCCAGTCCAGAAAAGCCCTTAAACTTCCCCTAGCTAAACTCTACTCCGACCTTAGGCAGATAGAGACAGTAAATAAACATAACCCAACAGCTCTAGTAGCTCAGAAAGTGGGTGCTATTCAGGAGGAGATCAACAGGAGAGAAGAGGCACGAGTAAAAGATAATCGATTTAAACTTAGACAGCTATACTACTATAAGGGCAATAAGGCAGATATATTACTAGCGGCTAAACTGACACACAGGACACAACAGCGTTGTATCTCCGCAATTAAGACACCAACAGGGACAGTTTACTCTCCTAAGGATATAGGCATAGCTTTTGCTAAATATTACTCCTCCCTATATAACCTTCACAACTCTCCTGAGGCTCCCAAACCGATCACACCACAATCCAGAACTTCTTAGACACCCTTCATGTCTCACGACTATCTGCTGAAGCTGTCACAGACCTAGAATGCCCCTTCACAATTGAAGAGGCCCAGAGTGCTGTAAAGTCCTTCAAAGCCCATAAAGCCCCGATGGATTCCCAGCCTCCTTCTATAAGACCTTTGCTCCAGAGCTGCTGCCGATACTCTTAAAACTCTATAGCGAAACAGCAGAGAGTAGTCACCTCCCTGGCGAGTTTCTTGAGGCTAGTATTCTTACCATCCCCAAAGAGGATAAAGAACCGATCCTGTGCGAGAGCTATAGACCAATTTCGCTCATACATGTGGATGTCAAGATCTATGCAAAGATTCTGGGCAATAGACTAATGAGCCACATCCCATCCATTGTCCTTCTAGACCAGGTGGGATTTGTTTTGGGCTGTCAGGGCACTGATAATACTCACAGGTTACTAAATATATTTATGGAAACAGCAGATATGGGCCTACCCCTTCTTACTCTCTCCCTTTACACAGAGAATGTGTTTGATAGAGTGAGATGGGACTATATGTTCCAAACTATGATGACTTTTGGAATACCGGAATCCCTTTACACAGCAATCAAAGCTCTTTATTCTTTCCCAACAGCTAAAGTATGTGTGGGGAGGGGGGGGGGGGATTCTGCTCAACAACCATTCCAATTACGAATGGCACAATACAGGGGTCTCCACTCTCCCCCATCCTATTCGCCTTGTCCATTGCACCACTAGCTGCAGCAATAAGGCGATCCAGAGATATCCAAGGACTGTTGCTACACGATACGCAACAAAAGCTAGCCCTTTTTGCAGATGACCTAACAGTCTTCCTCACTGACCCCTCTACCTCTTTGCCCCCTCTCTTTGCTCTCCTAAATTTCTTTGGCATAATCTCTTGCTATATGATTAATGTTGCTAAAACTAAAGCCTACTCCATCGGCATCCCCCCAGAGAACTACAGAAACTCCAAAAATCCTTTTCTTCAAAGTTGTCCACTTGAAACATCTGGGAATTTTTCTCTTTCATGACAGATCCGTGGTTATTAGCAACTACTACAACCCTCTATTAAAATATATTGACTCCTACTTAAATCCAAGAGGTATGAGGGTTCATGGCTGGGAAGGGTAGCTGTGGTAAAAATTATGATATTACTCAAGCTCACATACCCCTTTAGATGTTTACCTCTCACAGTCCCGACCCATACCCTACTGAAATTTCAGTCATTACTTAACAATTATATATGGTACAAAAAGAGACAGAGAGTCGCTGCACATACTCTCCAGACCCCTGTAGATAGGGGAGGCATTGGTCTTCCCAATGTCAGACTTTACCACGATGCGGGCATGCTGTCCCATGTATCAGCCTGGGGGCCTAACCTCCCTCCAACTAGATGGCGAGAACTTGAACAGGCCTCACTACCGGCCTATATAGAACTCTTAGACCTAATATGGGTCCCTCCCCGCAGTTCAAACCAGCCAATTATCTCAAACCCTATTGTCAAAAGGCCTGGTTTAAACTATGCCACAATTCCTTGATTGCCCCCACCCGTCCCCAATCCATTCTGTTGTTGGCTGATTACAAAGCCTCCCTAATGTTCACATTTGCAATTGGAGATGAGCCCCCCTCCATAAAGTTAATATTTTCTACTCTGACAATTGTCTCCTTAACCATGCTGACTTACTTGAAATAATAGATATCCCCCTCAACTTCATTTTGATTTGCTCTGACTGAGGTTCATGTTGCAAGCCTGTGGTTGCTCATGGAAGATCCTCGTAAATTGACTCTATGGGAGTCCAGATGTAATGCTAACCTCCAACTGAACAAATCACTCTCAACACACTACCAGTGTATCCTACATGACACCTTTACCTTTAAAACAGTACACATATTCTCATGGGAGTTGGATTGGAGATGGAAGTATACAACTCAGCAATGGGCCCGAGCCATAACCACCACCAGGTCCGCCATAAACTGTGTAACCATGTACAAACTAAACTATAAGCTCTTGACCAAATGGCACCTTGTCCCAGATAAACTACAGACGTTCTATCCCTCATGCTCTGCTCTGTGCTGGAGGGGATGCAGAGAGATAGGTACCCCTATCCATATATGGTGGGCCTGCCCACTCCTAAAGCCCTTTTGGGCAAAGCCCAGACACCTCTGCACCAGCTTAGATCTCCTAGATGTTAACCACTCAGGCATGGCCCTCCTGCACCTAGATATTAACATGCTACCTAAGCACAAACAATATCTACTTATTTACATCCTGATCACTGCCAAACTCCTGATAGCTAGGAATTGGAAAAAAGGACTTTCCCCAAAATGGCAGTGAGTAATGGACATAATCAAGCACATTAAAACAATGGAAGAAGGTGTATTCAGGTCCAAACAACAAATTAACATTTTTTGCTTAATCTGGAAAGCCTGGGAATCCTACTTACGAGACTGCCCCCACTAATCCTCTCAGGAACCCTAGTGTATATAACCTCATTGAACTTACCATTCCCACCCCACCCCTGCTCTCCCTCAGATTTCTTCCCTACCCTTTTCCCCTTCCCCCCTCCACTTTCCCCCATTCCTCCAAGCCCTGACTGTTGGGGGGGGAGCCCCCCTCTGATCACTTAATTTCAGGAGAACTGTTTATCCTACTAACTCCCCAAAAGATCACCCTTATACCCCCTCTACTTCACAACCCAAACTGCCAATAGCCCCTCACAATCTGAAATGGAACCACCACTAAATTACCTGGATTACATGATGATGAATTGTGACTTGTAAATTGATACAATCGTCATTCGACACCCACTAAAGTTTGTTTAATACCGCTTCAGAAGGAACAATACACTAACAGGGAACATTTCACACATTCTTGTCGTGTGACCATATCGTACTTGTCTTTTTAAGCACTATAATCTAACTATATACTTACTAAGAAAGCTATTCTCTGATTTTCCCCTTTTTGTAAAAGACAAAATTGAAGGTTCCTCACTCCCAATGCTTACATGGTTAAGTTTGTGTCTCAGCCTTGAGAAATGTTTTTTTCTGTATCTTTAAAGCCGACCTAGTGTAATTATTTTCTATCTACTATGTACAACTGTTAGAACCTTAAAGGGCCATGATACCCAAATGTTGAAACACTTGAAAGTGATGCAGCATAGCTGTAAAAAGCTGACTAGAAAATATCACCTGAACATCTCTATGTAAAAAAGAAAGATATTTGACCTCAAAAGTTCTTCAGTAGCCACATCCCATTGTAAAGGACTTCTAAGGAGTAAATCAGTATCGCCTAGATTTAGAGTTTTGCGTTAGAAGGGGTGCGTTAGCTACGCGTGTCTTTTTTCCCCCGCACCTTTTAAACAACGCTGGTATTGAGAGTTCTCTGAAGGGCTGCGTTAGGCTCCAAAAAGGGAGCGTACAGGCATATTTACCGCCACTTCAACTCTCAATACCAGCGTTGCTTACGGACGCGGCCAGCTTCAAAAACGTGCTCGTGCACGGTTTCCCCATAGGAAACAATGGGGAAGTTTGAGCTGAAAAAAAACCTAACACCTGCAAAAAAGCAGCGTTCAGCTCCTAAGGCAGCCCCATTGTTTCCTATGGGGAAACACTTCCTAAGTCTGCACCTAACACCCTAACATGAACCCCGAGTCTAAACACCCCTAACCTTATACTTATTAACCCCTAATCTGCCGACCCCGCTATCGCTGACCCCTGCATTATAATATTAACCCCTAATCTGCCGCTCCGGACTCCGCCGCAACCTACATTATAGCTATGTACCCCTAATCTGCTGCCCCTAACATTGCCGACCCCTATATTATATTTATTAACCCCTAATATGCCCCTCCAACATCGCCGCTACCTACCTACACTTCTTAACCCAAAATCTGCCGACCGGACCTCGCCGCCACTATAATAAATGTATTAATCCTTAAACTGCCGCACTCCCGCCTAAAAAACCCTATAATAAATAGTATTAACCCCAAATCTACCCTCCCTAACATCGCCGCCACCTAACTTCAAGTATTAACCCCTAATCTGCCGACCGGACCTCCCGCTACTCTAATAAATGTATTAATCCCTAAAGCTAAGTCTAACCCTAACACTAACACCCCCCTAAGTTAAATATAATTTTTATCTAACGAAATAAATTATTTCTTATTAAATAAATTAATCCTATTTAAAGCTAAATACTTACCTATAAAATAAACCCTAATATAGCTACAATATAACGAATAATTATATTGTAGCTATTTTATGATTTATATTTATTTTACAGGCAACTTTGTATTTATTTTAACTAGGTACAATAGCTATTAAATAGTTAATAACTATTTAATAGCTACCTAGTTAAAATAATTACATTACCTGTAAAATAAATCCTAACCTAAGTTACAATTAAAACTAACACTACACTATCAATAAATTAATTAACTAAACTACCTACAATTATCTACAATTAAATCAACTAAACTAAATTACAAAAAAAACAAACATTAAATAACAAAAAAGAAAAAAAGATTACAAGAATTTTAAACTAATTACACCTACTCTAAGCCCCCTAAAAAAATAACAAAGCCCCCCAAAATAAAAAAATTCCCTACCCTATTCTAAAATAAAAAGTTAACAGCTCTTTTACCTTACCAGCCCTTAAAAGAGCCTTTTGCGGAGCATGCCCCAAAGAAAACAGCTCTTTTGCATTTAAATAAACATACAATACCCCCCCCCACATTACAACCCACCACTCACATACCCCTAATCTAACCCAAACACCCCTTAAAAAAACCTAACACTAAGCCACTGAAGATCTTCCTACCTTATCTTCAACACGCCGGGTATCACAGATCCGTCCAGAAGAGGGTCCGAAGTCTTCATCCTATCCGGCAAGAAGAGGTCCAGAAGTGGGTCCGAAGTCTTCATCCTATCCGGCAAGAAGAGGACATCCGGACCGGTAGACATGTTCATCCAGGCGGCGTCTTCTATCTTCATCCATCCGGCGCGGAGCGGGACCATTTTGAAAAAGCCGACACGGATCCACCCTCTTCTTCCGGCGACTCCCGACAAATGAAGGTTCCTTTAAGTGACGTCATCCAAGATGGCGTCCCTCGAATTCCGATTGGCTGATAGGATTCTATCAGCCAATCGGAATTAAGGTAGGAAAAAATCTGATTGGCTGATTGAATCAGCCAATCAGATTCAAGTTCAAACCGATTGGCTGATTGGATCAGCCAATCAGATTGAGCTTGCATTCTATTGGCTGTTCCGATCAGCCAATAGAATGCGAGTTCAATCTGATTGGCTGATCCAATCAGCCAATCGGAATTCGAGGGACGCCATCTTGGATGATGTCACTTAAAGGAACCTTCAGTCGTCGGGAGTCGCTGGAAGAAGAGGATGGATCCGCGTTGGCTGCTTCAAGATGGTCCCGCTCTGCGCCGTATGTATGAAGATAGAAGACGCCGCCTGGATGAACATGTCTACCGGTCTGGATGTCCTCTTCTTGCCGGATAGGATGAAGACTTCGGACCCTCTTCTGGACCTCTTCTTGCCGGATAGGATGAAGACTTCGGACCCTCTTCTGGACGGATCGATGATACCCGGCGTGGTGAAGATAAGGTAGGAAGATATTCAGGGGCTTAGTGTTAGGTTTTTTAAGGCGTGTTTGGGTTAGATTAGGGGTATGTGGGTGGTGGGTTGTAATGTTGGGGGGGGGGTATTGTATGTTTATTTAAATGCAAAAGAGCTGTTTTCTTTGGGGCATGCCGCACAAAAGGCCCTTTTAAGGGCTGGTAAGGTAAAAGAGCTGTTAACTTTTTATTTTAGAATAGAGTAGGGAATTTTTTTATTTTGGGGGGCTTTGTTATTTTTTTAGGGGGCTTAGAGTAGGTGTAATTAGTTTAAAATTCTTGTAATCTTTTTTTATTTTTTGTCATTTACTGTTTGTTTGTTTTTTGGAATTTAGTTTAGATGATTTAATTGTAGATAATTGTAGATAATTGTAGATAGTTTATTTAATTAATTTATTGATAGTGTAGTGTTAGGTTTAATTGTAACTTAGGTTAGGATTTATTTTACAGGTAATTTTGTAATTATTTTAACTAGGTAGCTAGTAAATAGTTATTAACTATTTAATAGCTATTGTACCTAGTTAAAATAAATACAAAGTTGCCTGTTAAATAAATATAAATCATAAAATAGCTACAATATAATTATTTGTTATATTGTAGCTATATTAGGGTTTATTTTACAGGTAAGTATTTAGTTTTAAATAGGATTAATTTATTTAATAAGAGTTAATTTATTTTGTTAGATAAAAATTATATTTAACTTAGGGGGGGTGTTAGTGTCAGGGTTAGACTTAGCTTTAGGGGTTAATACATTTATTAGAGTAGCGGCGAGGTCCGGTCGGCAGATTAGGGGTTAATACTTGAAGTTAGGTGTCAGCGATGTTAGGGAGGGCAGATTAGGGGTTAATAAGTGTAGGTAAGGTAGCGGCAACGTTGGGGGGGCAGATTAGGGGTTAATAAATATAATATAGGGGTCGGCGATGTTAGGGGCAGCAGATTAGAGGTAAATAGGGATAATGTAGGTTGCAGCTGTGTGCGTTCGGCAGATTAGGGGACCTCGGTTTAGGGGTGCATAGGTAGTTTATGGGTGTTAGTGTACTTTAGAGTACAGTAGTTAAGAGCTTTATGAACCGGCGTTAGAGTTCTAACGCTCACTTCAGCCAAGACTCTAAATACCAGCCTTAGAAAGATACCATTGAAAAGATAGGATACGCAATTGACGTAAGGGGATCTGCGGTATGGAAAAGTCACGGCTGGAAAGTGAGCGTTAGACCCTTACCTACAAGACTCTAAATACCAGCGGGCGGCCAAAACCAGCGTTAGGACCCCCTAACGCTGGTTTGGACGGCTAACACAGAACTCTAAATCTAGGCGATAGTCTGTCCCGGGACAGCTAAGGGAGTGAACTTTCATGCACACTCATCTTATTTCCCTATTCAGTTTAAGGAAGTTTATTATGAAATCTCATGAGAGTTAAGTGAAATCTCATGAGATCACAGTAAAAGAGTTCATGGCCTTAGCACTGTTGATGCTGATTGACTGCTGCTGATTTCTTCATTTTTTATTTTTTTACCTGCAGCTGGGCAGCAGCTGAGTATAACTTTTTACACAGAACTTACTCTGCTGAGCTGAGGAGATTGTAAAATATCTTCCTTTTTTACATACAGCTTTTTACAGTTATACTGCATCAGTTTCAAGTGATTTAGCATATGAGTATTATGTCCCTTTTTGTTTGTTTTTTAAAAGACAATGCAATAGCACTTAGTCCAAACTTCAAATGAGTAGTATTTTTTTTTATGACAAATTTCAGTTGTCTTTTTCCACTCCTCCTGTATCATCAGCCAATCACAAATGCATATATGTATATTCAGTGAATTCTTACACATGCTCAGTAGGAGCTGGTGACTCAGAAAGTGTTACTATAAAAAAACTGTGCACATTTTATTAATGGAAGTAAATTGAAAAGTTGTTTAAAATTGCATGCTCTATCTGAATCATGAAAGTTTAATTATGACTTGAGTATCCCTTTAAGTATAGAAACTTTCAGTATAGGTAGAGATACCACAGGCAAAATCAGTTATTTAAAATACCGATTTAAGTCATAGGAGCTATTTGTAAACAATTTAATACAGATCACTGGGAACAAATTAAAGGGAAGAAAAATGTTGGGTTAACTGTAGTCACCAATCAGCAAGCGCTACCCAGGTGCTAAGCCAAAAATGGGACGGTTTCTTAGCTTACATTCCTGCTTCTTCAAATAAAGATTCCAAGAAAACGAAAAATTTGATTAATGAAACTAAAGTTTTGGGTTTCATATCCCTTTAACTCTCTTTTGATGGGGAGAAATAGGGACTGATATAAAACAGTTAATAAAAGGTTGAAGCGTTAAACTGTGCAAACAATTGATGATAGTTAGATAGTTACTTTACCATTGTCATATTCCATATAGTCATTGTTTGAACAGTTCAGTATTTGGACACTATTATAAGTGAAGCTGGCCTTTATGTTTTGATCAGACCTATTAGAACAATGGTTTAATCAAGAAAATGTAATTTATTTTTAGATTAGTAGTATATTAGATATTGATAAAGTTTACATATTAATACTCAGTTACTAGAAACAACAATCATTTTGCGAGACTTCCTGTAGGTGGAGCTAGACGGAGCACGAGGAATTGGCGTGCTGCCTGAAGGAGCTCCTGGAAATCAAGCCTGCTGCCTAGGTCCCTTGTCTGGAGTACCCGGTCTACTCCCTAGGACCACAGTCAGTACCCCTCTCTTGGGTGGGATACGGCGGCGAAGTCTACCTTGGCTCACGGCGGCTCCTTAGCCGGAGGATCTGTCATAAATTTTCACTTAAGCTGACTTTCATTTGCCCTGCAACTAGAAAGGATTTTCTTCAGCCGGTCTGAGACGCATACCTTCGCGTACGCAGGTTCCTCGCAAGAACGCCCCCTCTGGTTGCCCTGCAAGGAGTACCCTGAGGTTATCTCGAACTCAGGAGTCTGGAACAAGGTGCACGGCGACTGGGGGTACCCTACCTTCTTCCTGTAGGACCTCCTAAAGAGCACCTTCTGCCATACAAAACAGTAGGTGAAGCTCATTGATGGCGCTGAATCCGGAACACGCTATATATCCACGTTACACTCTTTTGGATCTGTCTACCGTAGTGGTGGTATTCTAACCATAAGGGGACTCAGCAATCTAGCAATTCAGCTTATCGGCAGCAAAAAGAGGATGAGAGAGTCCCGCTAGACGGAAAGGCCAAGCGGAGGAACAAGAATCTACCCATTTGGTAGTGAGGTATTCGGGAGCAGGAAACAGAATACTTATGCAGTACTACTCACTATCGGAGCCTTCGGATTGGTATCGCTTGGCAGTTGTTTTGGGGCTATAGCCGTGACTTAGCTGAGCTGATTCTGGGCTGGTTGGCGGCCCTCAAATTGAAAGGGCTCGGTGTGCCGAAAGAAGGAGAAAAGAAGAAAAAAAAGCAAAGAAAACTAAAGAGGAAAATAAAACTCCAGAAGGAAGATTTGGAGCCGCTCTGATTCATTTTAAGATAGCGAGAGGCCCCGCAGGACCTTTTTCCCTAGGTTGGGATAAGGGAAAAGGCAAAGAGGGAAGAGAAAGAAAAGAAAAAGAGAAAAAACAAAACCTATTTATATGCAGGCTCCACCTGAAGAAAATCCAAAGTGCAAGTACATTTTTCTTTCTTTTTTTTCTTGCTCCCTCCTTGAAAATTGACTTCCACGCTGTTATATATAGTCTTAGAAGAAGACCCTATATTTAAATATGTCTGTTGTCCTCTGGGGCAATATTTAACATCCAAAACCCCCAGGTGCAGATAAAGAGCAGTAGATACCCAAATATGCTCTAGATTGAATCAGTGTTTGTGATATACATTTTTGTCTTTTGCTTCCTACAAACAGGTCGAGCTAATTTATTTTTTTTTCTGCTTATATACATCTTCATTATATAATGTACATATGACAGCTGTATTGAGACCTAAAAATATGTTATAAGTATTTTATTTTTTTCCTTTTTTTTTTTCTTCTCTTTTCTTCTCTCCTGGTTATATGGGGTTGTTAAATGGTCTTTTTAAATGTGTATTCAGCTTGAAATGTAAGGCTGTAATTGCTATTTACCTATTAAGCAATATTGCAGTTAAGAATTGATACTGTTGGTTAAACATCTCTAATAGGTTTAGGGTCCAGACACAATATTCAGATTCTATTGCATTCATTATAGGAGGCTATATCCTGCTTATCAGAAAGCCAAGCAATTTGTTCCTTTTCTGTAGTTAACAAGGTAGTTCAAAATTTGAGACTAGAACATTATCTCTGCTTTTTGCTTCACACAAACTGGCTGAGCTACTTAATTGCTAGACAACTACTGTGCAGACAGATTTACTTTTAGAACTCTGATTTAATTATCTCATTGGGTACAAGGATTCTTTCAGAGTTTGTCATTTGCTCTGTGCTAAAAGGTTCGTATAGACCTTGCTTAGCGGTTACCTGTTTAATTAAAGGTCTGACAGTACTACCCAAACATTATTATCTGCAGTAGGGGTCAGGCATAGTATTCAGAGCCAGAAGTATTTACTGTAGCAGGCAAAGGTCTTCTTTATTAGTAAGTTAGACAGTTATCTCCCTCCTTGCAATTATTAATTGTGCACCACAGTTTTTTTTGCTTTCTTTTTGCACTCTGCACCCCTTTTTTTTCACTTTTAATCACTTACACTAATCGTATCACATCCCACCTTAAGTCAGGACCTTTTTTTTTTTTTCTCTCACTTTTAATCACTTACACTAATTGTATTTTTTTCAGTATTATTATCATCACACTGGTCTCACCACATTTTAGACCTTTTTTTGTTCTTTTTTTAGACTCACCTGCACGGATTCACATGGAAAGATTTCTTTCCCCTCAGAACACTATTTCCCACATCATGCCACCCAAAATTAGAAAACCACGCACATCTGATGCAATTAATGAGACTCCAAATGAGGGAGCAAATTTAAAAACAGATCTCCAACCACTAGTTACTCAGCTATCTGACATTTTTCTGCCCCAGTTCGAACTTCTTAAAAACCAAATGTCTAGTATATCGCTAGAATTAAGACAATTTGCTAACAGACTTACAGAGGCAGAGGATAGAATCTCAGCTGTAGAAGACATTTCTAATAATCATTTATACAAAATTGCAGAGCAGGAAAAAAAAATAACAGCTATGTCCGCTAAATTAGAAGATCTTGAAGACCGCTCTAGGCGGAATAACCTGAAAATAATAGGTCTCCCTGAGACAGAAGTTTTTAAAGACCTTCTTCAGTTGACCACAAATACACTTCCCAAAGTGTTAGGTATAGAATCTAGTAATCTTCCACTAGCAGTGGAAAGAGCTCATCGGCTGGGGCCCTCTAGAGTTGGAGTCGACGGAAAAAATATTCACAGACCAATTCTCGTTAAATTTCTAAATTTTCAGGACAAAATAAACATCTTAAGAGCATATAGAAAAATGGAGACCTGTTACATTGAAAACAATAAAATACTATTGTTTCAGGATTATTCCGCCGACACTACCTCTAGAAAGAGAGAAATGGCACCTTTCTGCACTAAACTGATACAATCTGGTTATTCTGCTAAATTACTGTATCCTGCAAAAATACTTATAAATGAGACAGAAGGTGTAACTAAATTAGAAAGTGTTCATGAAGCTAAAGTCTACTTCAAAGATAAAAACCTATCACTTACATGAAAAGGCAACAGAAAAGGAGAAAGGATACAAATTATTTAATCAGACAAATTACAGGAAAGACTAGTTAGCCTTAAGTGAAACAAACAATTGCTTTTTTTTTCTTTTTTCATGTTTAATATTATGGCAGATAATTTTTTTATGTTATATGTTTGTGTGGCATTTGGTGGGACAATTTTATGTGGTATAGAAGGTTTTTTTTTGTTTGTTTTTTTTCTTCTCCTCCCCCCCGCCACTTCTACTGACAACACCCTTTATGAAAGGAAAGATTTTTTTTTTAAATATTTGTTTATTTAACTCCAAACAAGTGTACAGACAAATGAATTCCACCTCTTATGCCACGCAGGGCCGGGTAAGACATATTATAAAACAAAACAAGGTAGTTAGAACAACAGAATCGGTTCATCTTGGTGAATTACCAAACCCCTTATATGAAATATTGTACACTTATCTGCAATTCCCTATTCTTTTCTTATTCCTTTTTCCTTTACTTTTCTCCTCTTTACTTAGTTCTTTTAAATATTTTGATATTATACAACAACATAGCTATATATACAATCTAACAATAGCAACAAATACCAATGAAAAAGAAAATCACACAAATTAAGTATATTACAATTTTTCTGTAACAGTGCATATATCTGCAGCCGATAAAAAAAAAATAAAAAAAAAAATACAAAATTTATTTAATGAGTATGTCTCTTTTTATGGCTCCACTATGGCAAATATGTTTAACCTACAAACTAGATCCAGCTTGTTCTAACATGACCCCACATTGAACTGATTCTGTCTCAGGGCACTTTCATGACATAAGATTACAACGCCTACTATAAAACTAAAAAACCGATCCAAACAAAGCAAAATATAACCCTACGCCAAAAATAAAAAGTTTTTCCATTTATTGACTATGTCTCTTGATGGCTCCATTATAGGAGTTATATTCAACCTTCAAACTAAATCCAGCATGTTCTAACATAACCCTATATTGAACGAATTCTGACTCAGGGCAATACCATAACATGGGATTACAACGCCTAATGTAAAACTGAAAATCGAGAAAAAAAAAAAAAACCCACCAAACCACATCTCTCCCCCCGCCATACTCAATCCCTTTCCAACTCTCCAGTGTTATACCATATTCGGGGGAAATGGCCAGCCAATACCTGTAATTGCATGTATGTAGTATCCCTAAAAGGTTTAACCAACCTAATTTGCACTTCCACTGGAAGAGATAAGATGAATGGTCCCCAATGATTAAAGAACCGGGCTAACCTTCCTTCCGTAACATCTTGCAAATTCCACTGTTTGTGAGTAAAGTGGACAGTCAAAGCATTTTTGAGCTCGTTTAATTTAGGTGCTAATTTTGCCTTCCAAGCTCTCAATATTATGTTACGGCCAAGAAATATGATCTGATTAATTAATTTGAAATTTCTAGGGGCAATTTGTGGATTTACTAAAAAAAATATCTGTATCGATTGAAGATGGAAATCTATTTTGAGAGAGGCCTGTATCCAGTGTTCTACCCTGAGCCAGAATTGAGCAATCTTTGGACAGCTCCAAAAACAATGTAATAGATCAGCCCTAGGGGAAGAACATTTGGGACATACCGTCTGTACCCTATACCAATTGGTCAGCTTGGTTGGGGTCAAATACGTCATAAAGGCTAATTTAATTTGAGTCTCTCTCCAGACAGTCAGGACCCAACTTTTTCCAATTATTTTAAAGGTATTCTCGATAACCTGACTATTCACCTCAGGGAAGAACTTATTCCATTTTGCCGCTATGAACTCTCTCTGTACATCAGAAGGTCCCTGATTCAAGAAGTTATAAAAAGGGGCTATAGAATACAGGCCGCCTTGAAAGTTGTTTATTTTAACTTGGAGTTCCGGGAGAGTCCACTCTATTCCATAATTTTGTTTTAACTCAAAAAAAAAATGCCTTAACTGCAAATATGCATAAAAGTCTTTATTCTCAAGCCCAAATAAATGTTTTAATTCACTAAAGGTTAAAGGCGCGAGATTCGCATCTAACATTTGCGCAACAAATACCATTCCTTTGGAAGACCATACCCTGAAAACTTTATCTGACAATCCTGGTGCAAAATTAGGATTCCCTATAATAGGTAGATATTTGGAGACATAGGGTGAGCAACCCGCATAGGAGCAACATTTTTGCCATGCTAGAATGATATACCTATAAGTACTGAGCGCAAAAAGTGAGGATGGAAGTGCATTCATTGGGCAGTGTAGAATGGCATCCAACCGAAAAGGAGCCACCAGAGCTGTCTCCCAGGAGACTGCCGATACCTGGTCACATTCAGTTAACCAATCAACCGCTACTTTCATCCGTGCGGCCAAGCTATAGAATTGTAAATTGGGAAGAGATAAACCTGCCGCTTCTTTATTACACATGAGACGTAAGGCAGAGATACGCGGTCTGGCCCCTTTCCAGATTAAATTGGAGTATGCCCTATTATAGTTATTTATATCTATATTGTGAATGGGGATTGGAATATTTTGTATGAGATAGAATAATTTGGGAAAAAGAATGGTTTTTATAAGTATGACCCTGGCTGTTAGAGAAATGGGTAGATTCCTCCAACCTTCCATCTTGTTTTTACATTCTAAGAAACACTTGCCGAAATTTGACTTATACCACTCATCTGGATTTGCACTTAATTTGATGCCAAGATAGGATATCTGTAAAGTCTCAGTAAATGGATGACTAATGTAGTGATCTTTCCAATTAAGCCATAGTAGTTCGGATTTAGTGAGATCGATTTTATAGCCCGAAATTACGCCAAACATTTCAATAGATTCAAGTAAACAGGAAAGACTTTGTTCAATATTACTCAGACATAGAAGTATGTCATCCGCATACATTAATAATACTAATTTCTGATCTCCGATCCGGATCCCCTCTAATTTCTGTCGAAGTAAAATTGCTAACGGCTCTAGTGATATGTTAAACAATAGTGGGGATAATGGGCAACCCTGACGTGTGCCCCGTTGTAAAATCATCCGTTGGGAGATCTGTCCATTAATAAGTAGTGATGAAATGGGGGTAGAGTATACTAACTGTATAAATTTATGGATATGTCCTGTGAGACCAAATTGTTCTAGGGAATAAAATAGATGTCTCCAGGCGATACGATCGAACGCCTTCTCTGCGTCTAACGTTAATAAGGCCAGATCCACTGTGTCACTATGTCTTGTTGTTCTAAACTTATTCCAGAAAAAGTCTATCAGGGTCATGACCTTTCGTATATTCCTTGAGGGATTTCTCCCTGCCATGAACCCTGACTGATTTTCATGGATAATTGAACCTAAGTATGGTTTTAATCTGTTTGCTAAAATAGATGTTAACAGTTTGTAGTCCGTATTTAATACGGATATTGGCCTATATGAATCTGGAAGATCTGGTTCTTTATTTTTTTTGGGAATTAAAGATATGACCGCCGCTGCGAAATATGGTGAACAATTATTGTTCCCTATAAAATAAAAATTAAACAATTTTTCCAATGCTAAGATACAATGTGGTTGGAGAATCCTATAAAATTCAATGTGAAGACAGTCTGGCCCAGTTGCTTTATTTGTTTTAGCGGAATTAATAGCTGCCACAATCTCTTCCGTATTGATCGATTTATTTATCTCTGCCAAACTTTCTGGAGAAATTTTAGGGGTCTTGATCTTATCCCAGAATGCCCTCTGCTTATCTATCGAGTACTCTTCGGCTCTATAAAGGGCACTAAAATAGTCATAGAAGATCTTAGTAATGTCCGCATTGTTAGTAAACCTAACTGTATTAGATCTAATAGCTGTTATGGGGTTCCTATGATTTTTTTTAGTAAGCCTAGCCAAGAATTTGGCAGATCTGCCCGCAAAACCTCCATACAGGGCTTTTTGTCTCTGTATATCTAACGCAGTTTTTTGTTTGGTAAATATGTCTCGCGCCATCTTGGCATTTATATACTTTCGCCATTTATCCCTCGTGTGGTCGCTCAAGTATAGTCTGTACGCATTTTTTACTTGGTTACTCAGTTGCGTCTCCTGTTGTCTAATTCTTTTCTTAAGTTTACACATGTAGGCCTTAATGTTACCTCTTATTACAGCTATAGCTGCTTCCCAGTACAGCTCTGGTTTATTTTTATATTCTTTATTGATATTCTCATAATCTCTCCATTGGTTGATCAACCAATTCTGAAAATTAATATTATTCACTAAATACTTAGGAAAAAAAATATTTTGATTAGTAGTAGTTTGACTCTGGCTTACATTAAGTGATAATGTGATCACCGCATGATCTGAGATTGTTATCTCTTTTATATCTGCTTCCCATTCTAAGCCGATCATAGATTCTGCAACCAGAAAGAGGTCTATCCTGGACAGGGATTGCTGACCTTTTGCCAGACATGTGAAAGCTCTCAGATCTGGGTTTTGTGTACACCAAATGTCTGTTAACCCTAATTGAGTAAGACATTTTTTAAGGATATGGGTCTTCCTGTCACGAACAAACTTATGGCCTTTACTTGCCCTATCCAAAATAGGATCTGCTATTAAATTAAAATCCCCTGCCACAATAAGATTCTGACCTATAAATTTGTGAAGATATAGAACCATCTTGTCCCAGAATGTCTTGTCCACTTTGTTTGGTCCATATATATTGCACAATACATAATGTATTTTATTAATTGTGAGTTCTATAATTAAATATCGACCTTCCTGATCTATAATGGAAGATTCTAATTTATATTCTAAGTTTTTATTTAAGAGAATAGCTACTCCTCTTTTACGTGCGTTAAATGGAGCCGCAATTACTTCACCTACCCAATTAGTTTGAAGTTTCCCCAATTCTGAACTTTTTAGATGAGTCTCTTGTAGAAAGGCAAGATCTGGTTTTAGTTTTGCTAGATGTTTAATTATGGTCTTCCTCTTTATTGGGGAGTTTATACCCCCCACATTCCAAGACGCTCACTTAAGCGTATCTATGTTGTGCAGGGGGAAGAGTGGCCCGGGGGAAAGGGATGTTGGGGGATCAAAAGAGAACAACAAAAAAAAAAACCCCAACTATATATACAACTTTATAACACATCCAGTTAAAAGGAACAGTATATTCCATTCTTGATACTATTAATGACTTTCCATGCCATCTTCTTCAATATCTACTGATCATGCTATGCCCATTTTTTTACATAGAGACATAGCTTCCTCACTGTTGTTTACCACATATAAGACCCCTGCCTTATTGATTAAGAGCTTAGCTGCATAAACCAGTCTAACAATACATTCCGCTTTCAAGAATTTATTGAAAAAAGGGGACATTTCTCTTCTTTTGGACCTAGTGTCCGCGGAAAAATCCTGAAAGATTGAAATTCTGTGGGAGTTAATAATCAAGGAATTAAGTTTTCTATAGTGGGTCAGAAATAACACTTTGTCTTGATAATTGACGAACTTAAAAATAACAGGCCTTGATTTAGACGAAGTGTTATTTTCTCTGAGTACCACTATTCTATGGGCTCTTTCTATCAAGAATGGTGTAGGAGGAGGGGGAATCATGAGTGCCTGAGGAAGTGTAACAGAGACAAACCTTAATACATCTTGGAATTCAGCTGTTTCAGGTAGGCCAATCACTCTCAGGTTGTTCCGCCTCGACCTATCTTCGAGGTCCTCAACTCGAGCTTGTAACTGGGCGATGGCCTTATCCTGAACAGTTGATACCGAACTCACAGCGTTTATTCTGTCCTCTAGGTCAGACACTCTTGTCTCAACCTCCTCCATTCGGGCAGTAAATTGTCTGATCTCATTAGAAAGATTAAAAATCTCAGACTTTATTTCCTGTTTGACTAAGTCTAAATGTGGAGCCATCATTTTTGCCACTTCCGTGGCGAATTCAGACATATCATTAAACAAATTAAATGTATTTCGCTCTTGCAAAGTATCATGAGGTATTTCTGTATTTTTGGAGTTGCCTCTCTTCTCTTTCTGTTTCAGTGGCATAATAGGAGAAGAATTTTTTTGTTGCGAGATAAACCTCTCTATTCACCTCTATATATGTGAATTACGTGTTAGGTGTAAATACCTAAGTGATAAACGTGTCTATGTGTAATAGTCAGTGCCTGCCCACCAAAGGGGCAAGCCGGTGAGAAAAAAAAAAAAAAAAAAGGGGGGTGAGCAAACAATCAAAGCAAATGCACTTATTGTGCCAAAAAAGTGTTAAACTTAGTGATCCTTGGTGGACTTAGTGAGGGGGGAAATGTGAAATTCAAAAAAAAAAAAAAAAAAAAAAGAAGACAAAAAAGGAATCACTGATCCCAATGTGTGAGAAAGAGGAAAAAAAAAAACACAAAAAAAAAACACACATAAAAAAAAAAAAATTATTATGAATTACCTCAAAATTGACTTCAGCACAGCAATTACCCAAATTTATAGCCCAAGAGCTCACTACTCTCAGGTCTAACTTAGATTCCACAGACTCCTAAGTGTGATAATTGGTAATTTTCAAATATAAAGTATTTATATAACTTAACGTTAATATTTGGCAGAATGCTTTTGTACACTAAACACAGTTTAGTAAGCCCTTACACATTATTTCCTGTATAAAAGATTTGTGGGTCAAACATGTGATAATTAATAGAGTTATATCAAAAAAGATTCTTACACATATTAAGACTAGGAGTTTAGCTTATACATCCATATACCTTCACTCAAAATCCCTATACTCCTCTGCATAAACTAATAATATTTTTTGTACTCAAAGCAATAACAAGGCCATTAGGTATGTATATAGCTGGGAACCGTTTCACCTTACAGCAGTATATACTATATTAAAACAAGCACCTCTAGCAAAAGGCCGTATACATTAAGTCACTAGCGATACATTGGCAATTAGGTTTTATCCTTAGGAAGCCCCAAAAGACCACACAACATAATCTTGATTATTTAGCTATACTACCAGACAATTGCTGGGTGCAGAACAATAATAGTCCAGAAACCCTGCCACCCTTTCAAAAGAGAGTGGATCAGAAAAGTCTCGTCTTAAGGCAATGAACTCTCACTCCAACTGATTATGGAGGTAATGTATCGAGTTTATGCACCCTCAGATACTGCACTTACATGTCTTCTGGCAACTGTCCGAGAAAAACTAAACACAGAAATCTCAAATTTCAATATTACCATCAAGCAAGGAGGTGCTGCTGAATAAAGAGTGATCAGTCTCTGGATACCCTTTCCCCCTCTGTGTTCCGTCTGCAACACGGTACCAGAGAGTACCGGAGAGTCCTTCTGTGTATTCTAGTGTCTTTTGCCTTTTGCCTAGCCTATCTTCGCATAAGATGTTGTTAAGTCCAGCAAGACCTCTTCACGGCAGGCTTAATATCCCTTGGCTTGAGCCTTGTCCTCCTGCACCATACGTCTGGCACTCTGTATTAACAGCAGAAAATTGTAGTAGGCGAAGGGAGACTGGATTAGATGCGCTCTGCTTCCACGGACCGCTGGCGCGACGCCAGCAAGAAGTAGGAGTGTCGGCTTCCCGCTACTGGATTGGCTCAGACTACTGTAGCCGGGAACACACCTTCCCCTCGGCGTTACAAATTTTGTAGCAAGCCTACTACTTCTTGCATATGAGGGACCGTGAATCCCGTAAGGTTATTCTTCATCTTCAAGCCCCAGCTGGTGTACAGAGCTAATTTACTTGTAGGCTTCAGATTTAAGTCAGCTTTTACCACGGCTCTTCAACCAGCTGACCTCTAGCACCACACCGCTCTTAGTCGCCCCGGTTAGCATCTCACTATCCAATAGTCACCTTCTTCTTGTCTCCCACCTTCGCCTAAGACCATATGTAGTCCAGCGCATCTGCTGTAGTTTAGCCAGTTGAAGGCACAGAGTTTGCAGCTGCCCCAAACCGGTATTCTGGATTCCCGAAACCCCCAGCTGTGAGGGTTTGGCGAAAGAGCAATTTCAGCCTTGCAGAGACTTCTACTCCGCGATCCCCAGATCAGATGCCGGGTCTATTAGTCCCTCTAGGCCAAGGCACAATTCGGAGGCTGGAGATTGCTAGAATCCTTAGTCAGTAAGGACAGACGGAGCTGACAGCAGCTACCTGCCAGCTACCTGTTCGCTCCGCCCCCAGCCGGAAGTCTCCCATGAAAGGAAAGATTAGATGTCTGTCTTGGAACGTGGGTGGCATCACCTCCCCAATCAAAAGGAAAATTATAATTAACCAACTGGCTAAATATAAACCTGATATAGTATTATTACAAGAAACACATCTAACAGCAGTTGAAGCTGCCAAACTTCGTACTAGATGGGTTGGGGGGGGGAGGTGATAGCCACTCCATGCGCAAAAAGGAAAAGAGGGGTAGCGTTTCTAATTAACAAAAACTTAGTCTATAATATTACCAACACGATACTCGATCCCCAAGAAAGATGGATAGTTTTAAAAATACAATTAAAAGGGGAAAAACTGACTATATGTAATACCTACGTTCCAAATCTATATGATTCTGACTACTGGAATAAACTTATTTTTATGTTAACAAAGTATATAGGTCAAAATCTAATTTTGGCTGGAGATTTTAATTTGATCCCATCAGCAGTATTAGATAAATATAGCTCAAAAAAATTCTCATTTTGTAGACAGAAGGCAGAAATATTTAAACTAATTCTTAAAAATTTGAAATTACATGACATTTGGAGACTACAATATCCAGATTCAAAGGTATTTACTTGTGACTCTAGTTCACATGGTGCTTTCTCCAGAATTGACTTTTTTCTTATATCTTGTCCCTTGATTAAAAAAGAAACTAAGGCGCAGATACACAATATAATAATTTCGGATCACGCTATTATTTCACTGGATATATGTGTTAATTCTCATCA
The DNA here is from genome assembly GCF_027579735.1 of Bombina bombina. Lineage (NCBI taxonomy): Eukaryota > Metazoa > Chordata > Amphibia > Anura > Bombinatoridae > Bombina > Bombina bombina. The sequence goes on along the minus strand of NC_069501.1, from coordinate 431,797,547 downwards.
GAGAAATACAGCTAATAATTTTTTCTTCCCTAAATTTTTAGTTAATAATGTGGAATTTGGGAATTGGTTGAAAAATAAATGGCGGGAATTCACACACCTAAATAGGTCCTATAAAGAGAAAATAGAATTTTTTGGGGAATCGGCTAAAGCCTTTTTGAGGGGCGAGATCAAAGCATATATGGTTACTAGGAAAAAAAAATTATTTCATAAAGAACTTCAGTTATCCAGGCAAGTTCAGAACTCTTATCGCAAATACATGCACCATCTAAATTTACCAAAGAAAATTATAGAAAAGCCAAAACAGAAAGGGACATTTTTTTTCGGGAGAAAACGTTATCAGAAGAGATTAATTTAAGTTCCAAATATAAAGGCCAGTATGGGAAATCAGCTAAATTTCTTTCAAGATTAGACAAAGCAAGGAAAAAAGGGAATACAATAGAAGCAGTTAATGATGGTACAAATAGGGTTACAGATCAAGATAATATTCAAAAAGTATTCTTAGAATATTACAAAGAACTCTATTCTCCTCAAGACGTTAATCTAGTAAATAAAGATGCTTTTTGGCAAAAGATAGTGTTACCTCAACTACCCGCAGATTTACTCACTACTTTAAATAAAGCCATTACTAAAGAGGAATTAACTGAAGCTATAAATCATGCTCAATGTAATAAGGCTCCGGGCCCTGATCAGATCCCATCTGAGATGTATAAAATATTAAAATCAGATTTGGTAGACGTCCTACTTCAATTATTCAATAGTTATTTTATTTCGGCGCAACCTATGACTAAATATTTTTCAGATTCTATAGTATCTCTGATCTTAAAAAAAGGCAAAGACCCCTTAGATCCCAAGTCTTATAGACCTATTTCACTTCTTAATACAGATTTCAAGTTACTGACGTATATAATCTCTAATCGCCTTAAAGTATGCCTTAATCCTATTATTCACCCAGACCAAACTGGTTTTATGACAGGTAGATCGGCGACTAAAAACACCCGGAAGGTTTTGTTGTTATTAGAACATCTCTGGAACAAACTACATACAAAAAAAAACAATCAATTCAGATTTTGCATTAATAACTATTGACGCTGAAAAGGCTTTTGATGCTGTAGTATGGGATCATTTATTTTTTGTCCTGATCAAATTTGGGTTTTCCGGTCATTTTTCACAATTTATTAAAAATTTGTACGACCAGCCAAGGTCTTCTTTATTAGTAAACGGTAGTCAGACGCCTTATTTCACTCTATATAGAGGGACTCGGCAGGGCTGCCCTCTTTCCCCGTTACTATTTAACCTATCAATAGAACTTCTGGCAATTTATCTACGCGAAGAAATTCAGGGCATTAAATTAGGAGAGCAAAAAATAGTATTATCTCTCTATGCAGATGATCTCCTCTTGTTTATAAAAAATTCTAAGGAAAGTATACCCAAGGTCTTGAATAGTATTGGAATATTTAGTACTTTTTCGGGATATAAAATTAATGTCAGTAAATCTGAAATACTCTGGATACACAAAAGTAAAAACAGTATACAGAAACATTCTTTTCAAGAATCTCCTAGCATTCAGTACCTGGGGATTAATATACATGCTGACCCCAACCAATGGTATAGGTTAAATTATCTTTCATTTTTCAGAAAAGCCACAGAAAAATTGAAACAGTGGAAGGTATTCCCCATTTCTCTTTCTGCAAAGGTAATGATCATTAAAACTATCTTATTTCCACAGTTAATGTATATCATGCAAAATATTGCTTTGCCCATTTTGAGTAAAGATATCAAGAGATTTAATAAAGATTGCACTAACTTTATCTGGAATAATAAAAGACATCTATTATCTATTCCCAAATTAATCCCTAGACCTGAAGATGGGGGTTTATCCTTCCCAGATATCCAAAAATATAACATTGCAAACTTAGCTCGTTTTGCCGTTGACTGGATAACTGAAGCCAACTATCTTTCACCTTTTTCCCTAGAGAAGGAACTGTGTGCCCCTTATGCACTATCCACACTACTCCATTGCCCAATAATACATTTACCTAATAAGATTAAAATGATGAAGCTGATATGCAACTCAATCGAAGCATGGCAAAAAAATTAATGTAATGTTAGATATTAACTTTGAATTAACTCCATACCTTCTAATTCAAGGTAACCCTCAATTTACACCAGGTCTAACCTATGAGGTTTATGACAAATGGACACAACAAGGTTTGACTCATGTCTATCAATGTTTAAATTCTTCACTGCAAATGAGATCTTTTTCAGATATTGCCAGGGAATTCAATTTACCTAATAAGAATTTTTATGCATATCTCCAGATGAGACATTTTGTGGCGGGAATCAAGAAATCTCGCGCAAACTCTTGCAGATGGGAGCAAATTAAATCATATATAGTAGGATACAAAGCTGGTAACCACAGTATAGCACTACTATACACAATTATGTTGGCTAAACAGGGTCAATTATTAATTAACAATTTGATAGAGAAGTGGCATATTCACTACGGAGATATTTCGTCAGAAATACTCACTTCATCCTTCAAATGGGCTAAAACTGCCATTATTCCCACATCCTGGAAGGAGACACATCTAAAGCTGCTCAACAACACCTATTTGACCCCCTGGAGAGTCTCTAAATGGAACTCCCATTCTAATAATAATTGCCCAAAATGCAATAATATAAAAGCAGACCTAATCCATTGTTTGTGGTTGTGCCCAAAAATTCTACAGTTCTGGGGAAAGGTAGAATTCTGGATAAAAAAATTCAGAGAATAAAATTAAATTGACTTCTAGAGATATCTTCTTTTTCCGAACAGCAGATAATAAGCAAATAAATAGTTCAAACTTTATAGAAGCTAGAGTACTTTAAACAAAGTTAACTTTAAATTAATAATGGTAAAAATACAGCTACATATTATTCTAAGCCTTATCTTTGCTTTGGATACAACATTATGTCTAGAATGTATTTACAGTTTAACCCCTTAACCACTCCCCTCCGTTAGGACGTTCCATGACGTCCCAAAAGCACTGGGCTTTAATCCCGTTAAGACGGCATGGAACGTCCTACCTTATACGGTGTCCTGCAGACTCCCCTTTTGACAAAAGCAGGAATCGGACTGGGGTGTGTGCCTAGCAGCGTAGGCAGTCCCCCAGGATACGATCCCGGCCTTGAAATCATGCGATTGTGTCGAAGATCACATGATTTCCTTTTTCAACCAAATGTTTACATTGGGACTTCGTTTTGATGTTAAACATTCACTCCTGGCATGAAGGGGTTAAGTGTACATGATGACACATAGTCATCATCCACACATTGTATTTACTGCAGATGAGGACTACGTGTCGTCATGCAGGAGGAGACCCTTTCAGAGAGCCCCTTCGCACTCTCACCAAATCTCTAGTGGTCTAGGGCTCAGCATCGCCAGGGGAATCTCGGGATGCCAGTGATGTCACCATGCCCTAGAAACCAGAGGTGGGACAAAATTATTGGTTTGCAAGTCACAAGTAAGTCTTGAGTCTTTGTATTTAAAGGGACAGGAAACCCCAACATTTTCTTTTGTGATTCAGATAGAACATACAATTTTAATCAACTTTCTAATTTACTTATATTATCAAATATGCTTAATTCTCTAGTTATCCTTTGCCGAAGGAGCAACATTGTACTACTGGCAGCTATCTAAAAACATCAAATTAGCCTGTGCTGGCACCAATCAGCAACTAGCACCCACTAGTGTAGGATATGTGCATATTCTTTTTCAACAAGGGATACCAAGAGAACAAAGCACATTTGAAAATAGAAGTGAATTTCAAAGTGTCTTAAAATTACATGCTCTATCTGAATCATGCAAGTTTAATTTTGACTTTCCTATGCCTTTAAGTCCTAAGTCAAGTCCCGTGTGAAGACAAACAAGTCCAAGTCAAGTCCTGAGTCAAGACAGGCAAGTCCCAAGTCAAGTCTTGAGCCAACAAAAGGCAAAGTCTAGGTCAAGTCCTCAGCATAATATAGCGTCAGAGTATTAATTATTGTATATAATGTATACTGATTCATATCAGGAAGGTGTTGAAAATATGTTTGTCTTTTCCCAGTACAATTTCATGTGAGATTTAAAATTTGAAATTGTGACATAAGGACAAACAGTGAAAAAACAGTATTTATTGGTAAATGAGAGTAACAAAATTATTCTAGAAATAACACAACTGCCAAGTACCCCAAAACCCAAGTACATGAAAAATGCTGTGCTGTCTTACTTTGAGAGAGAGTCAGTGTGAGTGAGGGTTCTTTTCTATGAAAAACAAAAAGAAACTGAGGAGCACCGCAACAAGCATATGGGTTAAAGGAACACTGAACCCAAATGTTTTCTTTTGTGATTCAGATAGAGCATGAGATTTTAAGCAACTTTCTAATTTTCTCCTATTAGCAAATGTTCTTCATTCTCTTGGTATCTTTATTTGAAAAGCAAGAATGTAAGTCTAGATGCCGGCCCATTTTTGGTGAACAACCTGGGTTGTTCTTGCTGATTGGTGGATAAATTCATCCACCAATAAACAAGTGCTGTCCAGGGTTCTGGACTTTCTTTTTCAAATAAAGATAGCAAGAGAACGAATAAAAAGTGATAATAGGAGTAAATTAGAAAGTTAATTAAAATTGTGTGCTCTATCTGAATCATGAAAAAACGTGGGTTCAGTATCCCTTTAAAATTCAATACTTTTATTGGCAATACGTTTAAAACGTGCAGGTTAAAGACAAACCTGGTAAAACCATCTTGGGAGGGTACATGGAACAAAAGCAAAGGCTTTTTTTTTTTCTTTGAACCCTATTAGGCATTGCACTTGCAAAAGATTAAATTGGCCAAAAGTCTATCATACATTTGTGCATGATGGGGCCATAGTATGATGCCTCCATAGCTGAAAACATGCTCCACCGTAGTACTAGAAGCAGGCACTGCCAAGACCCTGATGGCCACTGTCAATAGTGCTGGAAGTCTTCATGTTCATAGCCCAGAACAAGAAAGCATTCTGACCTTCAGATATGTCAAGGTAATGACTTCGCTGATGTGCAGGAGTGGTCCCAACGTCCTTTCTTGGTTTCTTGCAATATACTGCAAACAGCCCCACCTCATCTTCAGGCTGTTGAACCTCTTTCTATTGATCCTTAAAACAAGAAGCAGCAGATACATCATCAACGGCATCTTGCAAGATCAGTTCTAGCAAAGCACAGCAGAAACGTTTGTATTTTATATTACTTTAAACTTGAGAGCAGCATCTTCGTTTATCACAGTTTCACTTTCCATACACTGCTCTCTAGCCGACCTTGTGTGTAGATTGAATTCCTGGTGAGAAATCATAGCATGTGTGTAAAGTGTTCAATTAAGGGTTAGACTTTAACAAATAACCGTAGATAGAGACATTCTGAGATTTTGTATAACCTTTTTTATTACTATTTTAAACTATCTCCTCACCGTGCCTCCACTCCAAAAATAAAAAAACAAACAAAAAAAAGTAAAAACATGACACTTTCCAATGGCATTTTATAATATTTTATTGTTTGACCAAAAAGAAATATCTTGGGGTGTAATTAAAACAAAAGTAATTGCTGTCAAAGTCGAAGTCAAGTCACAAGTCTTCCTTCATTATGTCCAGTCGAGTCAAAAGTCATCAAACTTGTCCAAGTCATGCGACGAAGTCCACATCTCTGCTAGAAACCCAGATGGACGGGTTGGTGTTCAATCCCCTCAATCTCAGCTCCTTTAAGCCCTAGAAACCTCCAAGACTCACCTTTTGAAAGGTAATTTCATGCTCTTTCAAACAGTGTGTATTGGGGGTTTCAGTATAAAAACTGTTTAAAAAATAAATAAAAGTACACACAAGTGTTTAAGCACAACATATAAATAACCTCCTAACAGGTCATCAAAAAAGCCGAGAGACCCCTTGTCTTAAAACCCATAAAGCTCTTATATAAATTTTAATATCCAGGTGATCACTGTGGTAATAGCGATCACCTGGCATGAAAAAAATGCATGGAAGGCGGGAGCCCTTATGTGCAGAACATAATTATACACAAAGTCACTTATTTATATGTGGTTAACCCTTTCTTTTTACTATAATGTTTAGAAGGGGGGAAAACACACACATTATTTTTATAACCTTGTTTATTAAAGAATAAAATTTTAATTAAAAATGCCTTTTTTTCACACTTTTTGTTACAGGTTTCCTACGCATCATGGTATATACATACAATAATGGTATAGTTTGAATTTTCTGGGTCTCCTGGAAAAAAATAAAAGATACATTATCTGTGTGGATTTCTCATTGAAATTTGAAAATGACCTACAGTAGGGACTAAATATAAGCAACATCTAAAAACTGCAAAATAGCTTTGCACACAGGGTGGAAATAGTTTAGCAGTTAAAGGGTTAAAGGGACATGAAACCCCCTTTTTTCATTATTCAGAAAGAGCATGCAATTTTAAACAACTTTCTAATTTACTTCTATTATCTAATTTGCTTCATTCTCTTGATATCCTTTGCTGAAAAGCATATCTAGATAGCATCAGTAGCTGCTGATTGGTTGCATAGATGCTTCGTGTGATTGGCTCACCCATGTACATTGCTATATCTTCAACAAAGGATATCTACAGGATGAAGCAAATTAAATAATATAAGTAAATTGAAATGTTTAAAATTGTATGCTGTACATGAATCATGACAGAAACATTTTGGGTTTAGTGACCCTTTAATAACAGGAAACAATTTCAACCTAAAGGGACATTATACACAAGATTTTTCTTTGCATAAATGTTTTGTAGATGATCCATTTATATAGCCCATACAGGTTTTTTTTTTTTTTTTTTTTTTTTAAATGTATAGCTTTGCTTATTTTTAAATAACATTGCTCTGATATTCAGACTCCTAACCAAGTTCCAATGTTTTAGGAGAATACTGATGTATACCTACTCCAGCTTGCTCCTGTTTGTGTAAAGAGTCTTTTCATATGCAGAGGAAGGGGGGTGTCTGCTATTTTGCTATAAAGCCGCTTTCAGTGGGTGTTTCGGCTATCTTTTTCAACAGAGCTAAACTGGGAGCTTCTAAGTAAGTTTTTAAACGGTTTTATACTGGATTTTTATATCAGTAGTATCTGTGCATATTATTCTGTATAGTAGTGTCTATTACATGAAGTTATATGAAAATGAGTGTATACTGTCCCTTTCAATCTGAAGTTGTTAAAATTTATTTAAAATTAAGTTTTTTTTTCTAAATGAATTTCCTCAAACTTACACATACATACACACTTGTAAACGACCCTCATCTGAGGTTATTAGAACTCACCACAGGAAAAAAAAAACATCATAATACAAATACGTGTAAACCCTTATTAGCCTGTAAAGACTCACAAAGTATTGCTAAATCTACACCTGGTAGCTAATGGGTTAAAAATAACTTTTAAAAATATTTCAAAAAGTTACAAAATGTATTTCCTTCGATCTAACAACACAAAAACAGGTCATACCATATATTTTACGCTATTGCATTAATAAATTCTACTGTTTTTGAATCACTGTATTTTTGTGATGCCGACAGCCAGTCTCTGTATAAATGTTTATTTGTTTATGGTGTCCAGCACTACACAGGTTAATGAGCCTCTCTCTCTTTTCCTTCCACCTCCTCTCCCACAATCCTTTGACAATGATGTCATGGTGAACCCTGAGGGGGTGGAGGATTTAATTCTTCCTTTAGCACAGAGCCTGCCCCTCCTTCCTTCACTGAAGCCTGCAGTCTAGAAAGTAGGGAGTGGGAGACTGCTTGTCAGTTGTACTGTTCAGACATTGCCTCTCCTGTGTATAAGCCACTGCAGTCTTGCTTCAGTCTGATCCTGTTACGGGGGTAGAGAAGAAACCTGAAGAGTACTAAGGTAATGCTCACAAACTGTCCCAACGGGGTGTCTGGAGGTTTTAACCCTTTGCGGCAAATCTAGACCCTATAGCAGAGGTGGGGATGATCTCTTTTAAAAAGGGTGGTGGTGTCAAATGTTTCTGGGGTTGGGCTTAAGTTTCTTTTTAGAGTAAAATTCTTTATTTTACGTAAACCATGTCAAATACTACTAAATATGCTTCTATACTATCATCAGAGAATATTATATATAATAGTTCATGTAATCCACAGGTTAATATGTCTGATTTTATTATTTTGCATGTTACCTTGATTGTACTAAACTGTATATTCTATCAGTTATATATATATATATACATATATATATATATATATATAAGTGTGTGTGTAACGGGTTAATTTTTATAAATATTGATTTGTGTAATGAACTATGAAATCCTTGTTAATGTTTTTTTTTTTTTTTTTTTTTTTTTTTTAAATGTTTGCAGTACCTGGTTGTATAGTTAATCAGGTAATAATATTATTTTGTTTCTTTCTTGATAAATCACCAACGTATGCTGTAGCTCTGTAGAAGGAAGGGTGCATTGTTTACATAAAACATATGACAATAATACGTTTATGGACACTGATATAAACGGAGTTTAGAGACTCCCTTACAGAGCTCAGGTATTAATAATAATGTTAAATGGGACGTCATTTAAACGTTGTCATACAGGGTGTTGCGATAGTTTTGCTGCTGACGGGCTGTGACTATGCTGTATAAGATACAGTGGCAGCACACACCCAGATTCCGCTGTTGGGAAACGCTCGCTAGTCAGTGCTCAGTGTTGTGTGTTTTTTTTTTTTTTTTTTTCTTAACCAGTTTGCCTTGTGGGGACAAGGAGGGGGCAGAAGTGTCCTGTTCTGAGATTGCATCCAGGGTGCTGATAGAGGCAGAGGGGGTTTGTGAAAGTGGATTTGTACGAATAACAAGAGGTGGGGGGTGGTAAGGGTGTGAGTTGCTCTTTAGAGAGAGACAATCTGCTTGGGGAGCTGTTGCATGCTCCCTGTTACAGTTCCCATGGAAACCAGTTTAAATAAGTTTATGCTGCCCAAATTCAATTTTGGTTGTGTTGTCAGAGAAAGGGTTAAATCCACAGAGTGATCACCTGAATATTAAAACGGAACCAGAAGCTATGGTGGCTAAAAAATATATTTTTCTATATACAACTCAATAAAAAAATTGGTTGTGAAAATGACATTGATACTTCAGTATTATGGGTGACTTCTAAGTTTTTAAACAGAACAGTGATCACAAATTTTACACACACACACACACTATGGGCCCATTTAGTAATGTCATTTTTTTTTTATGTGTGGCTGATATAAAATGCCTACTCTGCAAATATACTACTTTCTTGTACTAATTTGGTTTGATTGCTTCTGCTTTTTCCCATGACAGTCACTTCCTGAGGCAACTGGTTCTTTTTTAGATGGCCAGTGAACAAGATCCAAGTTTCATGTCCTGTTTGTACAGATATAGTAATTTTATTTCTTTAACTATAAAAGCAGGGACTGATTTACCATCCTGCCCTTTGTCATAGATTATTCAAATTCCCCAAATTTTGTTTTTGCACCTTCTGAAGTCATACTAGAATGTGCACTCATTACTAGATCATCTGTTTTAGCTGAGGCAATATTTTCCCTGTGCATTCTGGGCAAACCAGCGTACAGCCAATGGAATTTAAGAAATGGTGGGGCAGTAATGCTAACTTTACCAGCCATGCTGACTGAAATTACCCCTAGACAACAGCCGCCTTTAACTAAATTTAGGCTGTTTATTACTTTACTACACTTATGCTGTAAAATCTGTCAAACTGTCTCTGTTTCTCCCTTTGACTTTTTTGTATTGCTCCCGTAGGCCAGCCTTAAAACGTTGTCTGCCAACATGTATTATTGTGACCTGGGAAAACATTTCTCCACCTATCAAACTAATAATTTAGTGAGCACTTGAAGGATTTATTTTCCTACTAGTTTGCAGTTTGATCAATTTAATTGGAGAGCTCTACAAAATAAGGAGTAATACACAACATTGGAGCAGTATTTATAAAAGTGAACCTGTATCATTCAGTGAATCACAAGTGCAGCAACCTTATACAGGTAGCCCTCGGTTTACAACGGTTCAAGTTGCACCGTTTCAGAATAACAACCTTTTTTTTCAGTCATGTGACTGCTATTGAAAAGCATTGAGAAGCAGTGCATTGATTAAAATAGCCAGTAGGTGGAGCTGATCACTTGTGTTGCAGCAAAGATATGCAAGCCAAGCAAGCTGAAATTAATCGGTTTAACTAGACTTGAGCTATCGAGCAGCTTGCAAAAGAACTAGATCTTCCTATCCATAAATCGGTCCAGATTGGAATGCATAGAAAGAACTGTTTGCAGAAAAATGCAAGTAAAGTCTGTGTTGTGTGATTTTTTTATTAGGTTTATAATGCTGTTTAGCAAATGTTTTTGTTCATTTAACTTAGTTTAATTATATATTTTGTGTTGTGTGATTATTTTATTAGGTTTATAATGCTGTTTAGCATTTAAAGTCTTCATTGCAAAGCTTTAAAAATAATAAATTAGGTGTTACTTATGCCAATTTTGAGAGGGGCCTGGAACCTAACTCCCTTACCTCCCATTGACTTACATTATAAACTGGATTTCAATTTACAACTGTTTCGGTTTACAACCATTCCTTCTGGAACCTAACCCCGGCCTACCTGTATTCGATCCTCAACAAAATTGCCCAAATCCACTCTGTATAAGGGTGTGGATGGAAGGAAAATGCAGGTGTTTTTTTTTATTTGTGGTATTCTCCCTGTGGGGTGGGGGAGATAGATCAGTCCAATAGAAAATGTTTTCCTGCAACTGCTTTAATGGTACAGTAAACACAAATTTTATTTAACATGTTTAGTTATGGATAATGAAACAACTTTGCAATATACTCTTATTATTCATTTGCCCCCTTTTCATGTCATTTAGATCTGAAAATTGCAGTAAAAAGGGTGTTACTTTTTTGTTTTAGGCTTGGCTGATATAATATTCCATAGCAACACAACAGACATGACGTCTTTATAATTACAAAGTGTTTCCTGTCCCTTTTTAAATACAGAGAACTTTTATCAGGTTCTTGCCCGAGTCATTGTTCCTTTAAAGGGACATTCAAATCAAAATGTAATTCAAATATAGGACCTGTTCATTTCAGACCTCATACATTGAAATTTAACACTTGTAGGAGTGATCTCTCTGCCTCTCTCGGCTAAGATAAAAACCTGATCAGAGGCAGAGGGGGTGCAGACAGGCTATGGTATCCGTGATTGTTTGTCACTGTGAACACGTGACTCAAATGGCGCTGATTGGCTCCTGGCGTATTGCCTGCGTTGCTAGGCAAGTCCCTGCATCAGCTCGAAGCGGGTAAGTATTACAGGGGGTTGCAGGGTAGCCACAGAAGTTAGGACGTACCATGCTGTCCAACCGTTGTTAAAGGGACAGTAAACCTTCAAAAGAATAAACTATACAAACAAACATATATTAAACTGATTTTTCATATTTTAATGTTATAGTTAGTTTTTTGTTGTTTTAATGTCAAAAAATCAATATATAAATTCCTTATTTTGCACTCCCTCTATTTACCTTATTGTGCAAAGCCATTCACGGATGGCTCTACATATAGCCCTCGTGAGCGGGCATCGCCATATTCAATCCCATGATTCATTTAGTTAGAAAGGATTTCAGTAGGAGTATTTTTCTGTGTCTCTATAGCGGTCACATGATCTTTACTCTGTAAGAGTGAGTGTTTAGCCCTGCAACGTTAGGAAGTACATGCCTGTTACTGTAGTGACACTACTGCACATGCGAACGGGATTGTGCATTGCTGTATTGCATATTCATTATACTAATTGGAATAAGAGTTCCGGTTAGTCTATTGCTTGGACCCATTTCAGTTGCTTGCTCACGGGGCTGTCAGCTATTGCTAGATCGAAGCATGAAGCGGCTGCTTCAAAATCGAAAAAATAAGGTAACTGTTGTTAAAAACATTTACATTATCGAAATATTAAAAATGCAGTTCACAAATGAAATATTTTTTATGAAACACACTTTTCTGACCCTTTAAGGCACCGTATTTTCAGGACAGCATGGAACATCCTTGAGTCGTCTAGGGGTAAAAATTTTTTTTTTTTTTTTTTTTTTTCCATTCAAATTTAAATCCTGGTGCAGTCTCTAATCCCTTGCATCATCTAAGCAATGCAGACCTAGACCCAATCTAGCCATGGGATTGACAAACCCAGGCATCAGGGAGCCACTGGCACCCTGGTTTAGAGTCCCCAAGACATCCATGTGCTAACTTTTTTTTTTTTTTTTTTTTAAAGCACCTGTTGCTTTAGAGTCTTAGTAATATTTTTCCTGGTATGTTCTTGTCAAAGGTCAGTAACATTGATGCAGAGCCGCTGAAAAAGCTGGTATCAGATAAAGGTTGTAGTGTACAGTAAGCAAACCTACAGATTAAAGCAATATAAATGTTCTATTTGAAATGCACAGTGGATAATTTCAACTACATGAAAACCATTCTGTTCTGGCAATGTACACATTTGTAAAAATGTAGAGACATTTAATTCAAAATATTTAAAGACACACAAGTGTTGTGTGTGTGTGTTTTTTTTTTTTGCATACTGAGAACTGACTGATTGCACATGACAACTTCAAAAACAAAACAAACAAAAAAACACTTGCGTACTTCATATCCAACTTTATGTTCCATTTATTTGAAGTAATCATTTTTATTCTGCAACGGCACCTTTTTTTATTTTTTTTTAAATTTAATATTTATTGCAATTAAAATAAAACTGGTAGAAATTGTGTGTTCTGCTATGTGATACTACCTCACATATTCTCAGAGGCTTAAAACACTTGAAAGTGATGCAGCATAGCTGTAAAAAGCTGACTAGAAAATATCACCTGAACATCTCTATGTAAAAAAGGAAGATATTTCACTTCAAAAGTTTCTCAGTAGCCACATCCCATTGTAAAGGACTTCTAAGCAGCAAATCGGTATGTCTGTCCTGGGACAGCTGAAGGATTGAGCCTCGTGCACTCATCTTATTTCCCTATTCAGTGTAAGGAAATTTGCAATGAAATCTCAAGAGATCACAGTAAAAGAGTTCATGACCTCAGCACTGTTGATGCTGATTGGCTGCTGTTCATTTCTTCATTTTTTTTAATTATTTTTTTACCTGCAGCTGGGCAGTAACTGAAGTATAACTTTTTACACAGAACTTACTCTGCTGAGCTGAGGAAATTGTGAGGTAAAATATCTTCCTTTTTTACATAGATGCTCAGGTGATATTTTCCTGTCAGCTTTTTACAGGTATACTGCATCAGTTTCAAGTGATTTAGCATATGAATATTATGTCCATTTAAGGGCTACATCATAACCCCCCCATCAAACTGGTTAATAATATCATATACACTATATCTTTGAGTCTAGGCTAGTAATTTTGCCTTGCTTGAATAGGTCTATTTTTCATCTTTGGGCTCAATTTCCCTTCTCTCCACTTTGACTGCAGGTTTGTACAAGTGAAGCTCCAGTTAGGATTTATCAAGCATCAGATTGCTGCTTTCCTGCCCTGTTCTCCACCACTTAGGTGGATAACTTAAAGGGACACTAAAGGCAAAAAAGAAAAATTAGCATGCATACAAAGAACGTTAAACAATACACTTTTTAAACTTTTTAAATTGTTTACCGTTTTGCCTCAATGATTATTCAATCTTGTATTTTCCAAACCCCTCTGGGGGTAACAGTTCACAGCGTCCTATCCTGGATGACAACCCAGGTATTAATGTGGCAGACTTTATCTGCAATGCGTGTGCGCAAACTTCAGAAACGTCATAATACTTCACTCCCTGTTTCTCTGTATTGAAAGCAGCAGACCCACTCTGCAATAGATAGAGCGGGTGTGCTGCTTTCAATACAGGGAAACAGTGAGTGGCGTATCTGCAATGAAAAGGTGAGTGCTGTGCAATAGTATAGTGTGTCCATTAGAATACTTAAGGCAGCATCAGCTTCACAAAATGAATTGCGCATGCGCTAGATGACAGACAAGAAGATTAAATATATTCATAGAATAGGGATCCTATTCGCGGATTATAACGGCACTTGTACAGCCAATATTAGTGGGTTGTCTGGACTGACGTCATTAGAAGAAAATAAAAATAGATTTTATATATGGTACACTCGTAGTTGGACAATGAAAGTGGGGGAATTTTATAACTTTATTCATTAGCAAACCATTTTCATATTCGTAATACACCAAAAAAAACAGTAATCCTTTAAATCTCTCCGATCTCTTCCGACCATGGAGATTAACAGCTCCTGCCTGTGTGTAATTGGCTATACGTGGGCATGGGGGCGGATTTGCACGCGAGCACATAGGATCACTTGTGTGCAATGGTACAGAGAAGAAGCCGGGTTGATGTACGCCCCTGTCCGCATGTGGATGATAAATTAAGCTCAAAGCTTTTTGTTGTGTTTGCCGTATCCATGACATACTTCATACCTCTGGTGTCTAAGAGTGCTACCTTAGATATAGAAGTACTTATTATAATAGCATAATTATGCAAGCTAACTCAGAAACTAAAACAAAACTTTGATGGTAGCTAAAGATAAATTTATTTTTTGTTTAAAGATAATGAATGTTGCACCATGTTTGTGCTAAACAAATGTGGAATGTTTAACCAACATAATTTTTTTTTCTTTTTTTTTCTTATGAATGACTTAAAGGGACACTCAGGCTTTATTAAATTTTCATGATTTAGATACAGCATGTAATTTTAAACAACTTTCCAATTTACTTCCATTAAAAAAAATGTGCACAGTCTTTTATAATTTCATTTTTTTTGAGTCACCAGCTCCTACTGAGCATGTGCAAGAACTTAAACTATACGTATATGCATTTGTGATTGGCTGATTGCTATCACATGGTACAGGGGGAGTGGAAATATATATAACTTTAAAATGTGTTAGAAAAGAATCTACTACTCATTTGAAATTCAGAGTAAATGCTATTGTATTGTCTTGTTATCTTGCATTTGTTGATTATGCAAATCTGCTGTTTTTACTGGTCCTTTAAAGTTCCCTCTGACATGCAAATAAATGTAACATTTGAAAAATAACCTTTGTATATTAGTACTTGCATGTAGTATAGGTGACTGAATGAATAGCAAGTAAAACCAGCAAAAAAATGTTCTGTCAAAATTAAACTGATTCAGATAGGGCCATTTTAAACAACTTTCCAGTTTAATATTATCAAAGTTGCTTTGTTCTCTTGGTGGTATTAGTTGAAAGCTAAACCTAGGTAGACTCGTATGCAAATTTCTAAGCCCTTAAAGGCCACCTCTTATTTTAATGCAGTTGACAGATTTTCACAGCTAGAGGGCATTAGTTTGTGTGACCATATAGATAACTGTGCTTATGCCTGTGCAGTTATGAGTCAGCACTAATCAGCTTAAATGCAAGTCTGGCAAAAGAACTGAAATAAGGGGGCAGTATGCAGAGGCTTAGATACAAGGTAAAAATTACAGGAAGCCCTCAGTTTACGCCGGGGTTAGGTTCCAGACGGAATGGTTGTAAATTGAAACCCAGTTTATAATGTAAGTCAATGGGAAGTGAGGGAGTTAGGTTCCAGGCCCCTCTCAGAATTGTCATAATAACACCTAATACATTATTTTTAATGCTTTGAAATGAAGAATTTAAATGCTAAACAGCATTATAAACCTAATAAAATAATCACACAACACAGAATATATAATTAAACTAAGTTAAATGAACAAAAGCATTTGCTAAACAGCATTATAAACCTAATAAAATAACACAACACAGACTTCACTTGCATTTTTCTGAAAACGGTTCTTTCTATGCATTCCAATCTGGACTGATATATAGACAGGACGATCTTGTTCCTTTGAAATCTGCTCGATAGCTCAGGTCTGGTTAAACGGATTAATTTCAGCTTGCTTGGCTTTGCTGCAACACAAGCGGACAGCTCCACCTACACGCTATTTTAATAAATGCACTGCTTCTCAATGCTTTTCAATAGCAGTCACATGACTGGAAAAAAAGGTTGTTATTCTGAAACGGTGTAAATTGAACCGTTGTAAAACGAGGGCCACCTGTATATTAATATAACTGTTTGTTATGCAAAACTGCGGAATCGGTAATAAAGGATTATCTTTTTAAACAATAAAAAGTTTGCTGCCCCTTTTTAATAGCTTGTTCAATAAAAAACTTTCTAGAAAACTTTCAATTTCTATACTCAAATTTACATTGTTCTATGTATACTTTTATTGAAGCACATACCTACTAGAAAGGCTTACAAGGTTGCACGTCTAGCATTAAGGGAAAGCAGTATTTTCAACAATTTATGATATTGGGGGGGGGGGAACTATCATATATTATTTGACATTTGCACACTTCTGGGCCTACGAAGATATGTTATTCAATAAAGCATGCAAATAAAAAATAGAATTAGTCTTTTAAATAAATTGGGAAAGTGGTGAATCATTTTTAATTTTTTTTTTTATTGCCTAGGCACCACCAAGACTACTAGATGTGAAGCCCCTCTTTAAAAACATGCCCCTATATCTTTTTTAATAGTCAGGTGATCACTGTTAATAGCAGTCACCTGTCATGAATAGTTGTGCACTTATTTGAGTAGAGGCTCATGGGAGCCAGTATGTGCAAATCAGTTATATACATATAGCCAGAGGTATTTTTTATATGGTGATAACCCCATTTTTTTTACAACAGTTTAGAAAAAAAACACATATGCACTATTACTTAAAACTTTTGCTTATTACATTTTTAATAAATATGTATTTTTCATACTCTTTGTGTACGGTTCTCGTGTCATGATATATACATAAAATAATGGTATAGTTTTGAATCTCCTGGGTCTGCTAGAAAAATAAAATTGTGTAAGTTTCTCACTGACCTACAGCAGATTAAAGGGACATTTGTACACTAGAATTTTCTTTGCATAAATGTTTTGTAGATAATCTATTTATATAGCCCACCTGGGACTGTTTTTGTAACAATGTATCATTTTACTTATTTTTAAATTAATGTACTGATTTTCAGACACCCCAAAGGTGTAGATGTATACTGATGTCTACATATTCCTGCTTGCTCCTGTTTAAATAATTGCTCTTTTCATATACAGGTGGCCCTCGTTTTACAACGGTTCAATTTACACCGGTTTCAGAATAACAACCTTTTTTTCCAGTCATGTGACTGCTATTGAAAAGCATTGAGAAGCAGTGCATTTATTTAAATAGCCAGTAGGTGGAGCTGTCCGCTTGTGTTGCAGCAAAGTCAAATAAGCTGAAATTAATTAGTTTAACCAGACCTGAGCTATCGAGCAGATTTCAAAGGAACAAGATCTTCCTGTCTATAAATCAGTCCAGATTGGAATGCATAGAAAGAACTGTTTGCAGAAAAATGCAAGTGAAGTCTGTGTTGTGTGATTATTTTATTAGGTTTATAATGCTGTTTAGAAAATGTTTTTGTTCATTTAACTTAGTTTAATTATATATTCTGGGTTGTGTGATTATTTTATTAGGTTTATAATGCTGTTTAGCATTTAAAGTCTTCATTTCAAAGCTTTAAAAATAATGTATTAGGTGTTATGACAATTTTGAGAGGGGCCTGGAACATATCTCCCTTACTTCCCATTGACTACATTATAAACTGGGTTTCAATTTACAATGGTTTCGATTTACAACCATTCCTTTTGGAACCTAACCCCGGCGTAAACTGAGGGCTACCTGTACTGGGAAGGGGTATCTACTCTTCCTGCATCTCCAGACTCTTTCACTGGGTGTCCCAGCCTAACCTCATCAACAGTGCTAAACTTGGAGCTTCTATCTGTTTTTAAAAGGTTTATAAATGATTTTTATATCCGTATCTGTGCATATTATTCTTTTATAGTAGTGTCTATTACATGAAGTTCTATTAAAAAAAAATGGTGTATACTGTCTCTAACTGCTCAGCAATTCTGGGGTTAAAGAGACTTTCTTAAAGGAAGGGAAAAACATTACATTTGATGTTTTGTGTCAGTTGTGACTTCAAATCTTCAGCTCAACACTGGGCTTTGTGGACAACTTGAAGAGAACAACTCATAAACTGCACATTTGGCCTTAATTGAAGTGAGCCATGTTTTACTTTCTGACTGCTTCATTATTGAGGGGGACACTTTGGAATGGCAGTACTGAAATTAACATGGACGAGTGAGCCAATCACTTGCCTTTGTTGCCTCAAATTTTAACTATGTGTTTACTCCTAGCACATTCAAGTTTTTTTTGTTTTTTTTTGCTATGTACGGTTATGTCCCTTTAAAACGTCTCTTTAATGCATACATAGTTTACTAAAGGGGCATTAAACACTAAATAAATGCCAGATAGAATGATGCATTCAAAGAAAAGATTAGTCAGAGAATTACAAGTAGATGTGTTTTTTTGTTTTTAACGTTTCATTTGCTGTTTAAATACTGACAAAATAAATGTAAAGTTTTAGTGTCTATAAAACAATGAGGTGCGACATAGGCTACCTTCTCTGCTGTAGCTGCAGGGACAGTTATAATAGTTCACTAGAGTCTGCAGCCAATGTGTTCAAGTATTTATCTATATCCTTTTATATTTACCATCTCCAAGTGTTTAATGTCAATTTTAAATTAAATATTGGTATAAAAAACCCCAGCATATTTAAGGTAATTTTAATACTTATTTAAAAAAAAAAAAAAAAAAAAAAGAGTATGTATGCAGGATGCACTTAAAGGGACATGCCACCCACATTTTTTCTTTTATGATTTTCGAAAGAGAATGCGATTTTAAACATCTTTCTAATTTACTTATTATCTCATTTGTTTTTTATTCTCTTGATATTCTTTGATGAAAAGCATATCTAGATATGCTCACTAGCTGCTGATTGGTTGCTGCACATAGAAGCATCATGCGATTGGCTCACCATGTGCATTGCTTTTTTTTTTCTTTCAAATAAGGATATTTAAAAAATGAAGCAAAATAAATTATGGAAGTAAATTGTAATGTTGTTTAAATTTCTATTCTCTATCTGAATCATGAAAGAGATTTTGGGTTTAGTGGCCCTTTAAGTGGGTTTAACCTTATGGCACTGAGCCAAAGATGAACCACTGGAACATTTGAATCCTTTGAGGCACTTCATCTAGTAGTCTTTGGAGTACACACCCTGTTCATCCCAACGCTGCTGCTGTTCTGGCACGTCAGCAGCTGGGTATGGGTGAATTGCTTCTTTATTATTGCAAGCCCAGAGATCACTGTGGCTGTATATTCCTGGTTGCTGTGACTTGCTGCTTGTATCAATAAGTGCCAAACCTTAGGCTTGTTAAAGTGAAAGTAAATCCTAGCGTTGTACAAACGCTAGGATTTACTATTGAAACAAATAAAGGGCACTTTTCTTCATGAAGTATAAGATACTTCATGTAGAAAGCTCCTTTATTTGTTTCAACTGATCGCCGTTCTTAGCTGCTACAGCAGCCCACGGCTAAAAACATTTTTTGCTAAGAGGTGACGTTTTAACCTCTTAGCCAATAGCCGTGCAGTAAATCTGGCTCCCATGGGCACCAAGCCGGATTTACTGCACGGTTATTGGTTAAGAGGTGAAAACATCACCTTATCAAAAAATATTTTAGCCGTGGGCTGCTGTAGCAGCTAAGAACGGCGATCGGTTGAAACAAATAAAGGAGCTTTCTACATGAAGTATCTTATACTTCATGAATGAAAGTCCTCTTTATTTGTTTCAATAGTCAATCCTAGCATTTATACAACGCTAGGGTTTACTTTCACTTTAAGTACTGCATATCACATGGTATGGGCTACTTTCATGGATAGGTCATTTTAATGATCTATGTTGGCTTTTTTGGAGGAACTTAAAGGGACCATAAAAGAAAAAATAAACATTCATGGTCAAGTTAGAGCATCCAATTTTAAACAATTTCTAAATTACTTTTGTTTTGCTATCTTAAGTTGTTGTAAACATAGATGGTCTCATAGGACCTCAGGAGCGTGTTCTTTGCACTCTATGGCAGCAGTGTTTGCAAGCCATATATTTTTTTTTTTTTTTTTTTTTTTTTTTTTTTTTTTTATTTTAGGTTTTGTTTTTTTAGTGGGCAATACGGTCAACCAAAGTTGTTCTGCCAGCCCTACCTAAATGTTTACTATCACAAGCAGTACGAGTGTTCTGCTATAGATTTACATAGAATGAGTGGTACAATAAGGGTTGCCACCTAAGCCATGTTTTCCTGGACACTTATAAGTTTCACATGCTGCAGGGTGTGCATGGAGGAATATGAATAGTGCATATAAATAGTGCTGTCCAGAAACACAATACAAGTTCCTCCCTGCTGCTGCACACCCTGCAGCATGTGTAACTCATATGTGTCCAGGAAATTTATAACTGGGGTGGCAACCTTGGGTACAATTCTGGTAAACTTTAAAACATTTTTTTATTTTATTTTGTAGGCAATATTAAATAGCTGCCTTTTACTTTATATGAAGTGCACTATTTATGGATAGCCCCCCCCCCACTCATTTTTTTTTTTAATTTATTTTTTAAGATGGCATCAGAGCGAGGTGCCAAGGTAATCGGCATTCACAGCTGATAGAATATTTTTTCCAAACACATTCTTGATTGTTAATCTTATAGCAAAGGAGTGTCAAATCTGAGTCAAGTATGTGGCGAAAATGAGCAGTTCTGCTTGGACGCTGGTTTGTGTCCTCTTATACATAGCACGAAAGAATGTTTCATAATTAACCCTATCAATCACAAATTCTCTTTTACACAACAAAACTCTTGGACTACATCTCCACTCCCTTTTCCTGCATAACCCGCAATCTCCCACAAAGTGTAAATTGCACAGGCAATGCATCTTGATAAAGTTGTTGTTGCTGTGGTGTGTGGGTTTTTTTTTTTTTTTTGGTTTTTTTTTCCCTGTTCATGGTTTGGAGAGCCCATCGTCTTGTGGCTCTGCTCAAGCTGGGTCAGTAATAGAGATGTATGGAGGACAAAGCCTTGCTTTAGCTTCCTGTCTGTATCCTGGCTGTGCTTGTGTACGTCTTGTCGTAAATTACATGTTTCACTGGTTGGCATGTAGATCAGCAACTCTCTCCTGTTTCTGCACACAGGATTTCAGAGACAGCCCACTAAACTCAAAGGGAAATCAGAGCAGCCAGCATGAAAACTTCTAGGTGGGGGGCTTGACATGCGATCTAATCTGACTGACAGTTGAGCTGCAGGGCCTTCAGGGTCTGATGTGAGAATGCAGCTGACTGATCTAAATTCTTATTGTGGCCCAAATAGGTACTTTTGTTTCACCCACCGGTTTCTGGGGGTGATATGACGATCCTGAAAGTTTGGGTTGATGTAGCCTTGGCATTTAAACTTTAGAGTTTCGCCATTGGCAGAATTCCGTCTATGCTGTATGCAGGTGGCGGTTGCCTGTGCTGTCAGACCAACTCCATCGCGTTATTTTTATGCCCTTTAAAGGGACAGTTTACCCAAATTAAGACCTATTTTTAATGTATTTATCATTTAAAATTAAACCTATGTGTGTGGCTTTTTCAATAAAACGTTTTGTAACTGTATATACTATTTTTCAAAATTTCCTTTTTTATCTGCTAATAACAATACCTATTTGGATATTTTTTTGGCCACTCGAGCACAGTCCCTTCTGTGCAGGGCGCATGCTGCAGCCACCATGGTTAAGTAATCGCTAGTGTGAACACGGACGTGCTCTCAATAAAAAGCTTGTCCGTGTTCAGCAGGTAGATCTTGTTTAATTCTCACTGCTTGAGCATGCGTGCACACACAACCTGGATATGCACTGCACTCAGAGTTCGGTCTGGGCTACACGTAGCAGATGCACTCACAGACTGGGCTGAGCACTTACAAAACACTTCCCATGACCTGAGCAGATCGGGTGAATTATAAATCATGGCATCAAAAATGTTACTTTTGATGTTGTATTATTGTGAGAACAGTATCCCGTTTATTTCTCTGATACATTTCTCTATTATGCCCCAACGCTTTGTTACAAAGTCATGTACAATTGATATGCACTTAGTTTCTCTTTCAGATATTATGTTGTCAGGGTAACCATGTTAGCATTTTTTTAATTTGTTTTAATAAATGGGTTTGTCACTGGCTTTGAGTATTGATTTAGGTTTAGATTGAGCTCTCCATCTTATTCTGCATCCAACTGAACCCAGAGAAAGGAATACTAGTTTATGATTTTTGATTTTTAAACAATGTTGGTTTGCACTTGCCGGAAGATGAACTGGAATTTCCACTTTGGATAAACATACGTATCTAGAACAATTTGTTCCGACATCTAAAACCTTGTCTATTTGTATACTACTCTAGTTTAATGGCTTCCTATTGAAGCGTGCCACTGATCACGGGCACCATTAACTTAGTGCGCTCTCCTCTGACAATTGCGCATGCGTTTTGCAAAAATAAACTACTTGGAATAAAAATAACTAAAAGAATTTGATAGGCCACGGGGCGGGGGGTAAGAGAGCTTGGAAGTACAGCCGTTTTTATCTGGGTTTTCCAGGGTTGTCGAGCTGCAAAGCAAAGAAACGGATTAAAAAGGTAAAAATATTACATATTTAAAAAAAAAAAATGTATTCACTGTTCTCTTATCATTTGCTTGATACTGCACTATTGCTGAACATGAGCACTTTTTCATTGAGTGTACTGTTCCATTAACCCCAGCAAAGGGGGTTAATAAGCCCCACCTGAAAAACACATCACAGCTCAGATTAGCCAGTCTGGGGCAGCAAACACACAACCACCAATCACTGATCATGTCTTGCTCTAGTGTGCGGTTTGCTCCCGAGTGAGACTTTACTGTCACTTGTAATACTATGGTGTTCAACTCCAGCTATAGTTCAGAAAATATGCAGAATGCTCTATAGCATGTTAACATGTCCCTTTTAAATATCATATACTTAAAGTGAAGGTAATAGACTATAAATCATCAAGTGAAAAAATACAAAATAAAATCAGAGGCGCCCTCAAATACTAGCTGCAAGTATATTGCTAGTATTGATGTGATATGCACTGCAACAAAGTGATGATTGTGTAACCTATCACTAATTGCTATGATAAGTATCAATGCAATAAGTAGTGTATATACAACGTTACTATATATATATATATATATATATATATATATATATATATATATATATATATATATATATATATATATATATATATATATATATATATTGATAGACAACAACAAAAAAAAAATATATAATATACTACAATGATAAGACTATCTCCTATTCGGGTTATAACAAAGATAGTCCACACTCTAAGATATTTCGCAAATCTCCAGGCAGCAAACTCATTCCAGATCGATGTTGGCAGTCACAGGTTCTGTTAAAAAGAAAAAGAGAAGAGGCGCCAAATGGTGTGTATCGTTTGAACTTCAGCAGGCCAAGCCCCCAAAAGAATCTTACTTACAAAATTTCCAGCACTTGAGAAGTGCCACAAATGCCTTCTGAACTGTTTGCAGCCGTCCAGCTAGCTGTTTTTTACCAGTACTGCTTCAATATTATGCTGTGTAAAACAAAAAACACAAGAGTGCCACAATAGTGTGTATCAGTGTGATCACTACCAATAGCGCAAATATTGAAATGTACTCACAGGATATGGGGCACTTGAGAAGTGCCACAAAGACCTCCTGGACACTTATCAGCTGTCCAGATCACTGCGTTCACCGGTGTTCCTCTGGGCTAGATTGTTCAGGTCACAATGGCTCCAAAAAAGCACCTTAAGATTTACCTTCAGCTAGGTATAAATATCAGTGCATAAATGGCCAGGAAAATTAAATGCCAAATTAAGTGCCACAATAGTTCCAATCAGTGCCTTCGAAAAACCGGCTGAAAGATGATAGGTTACTATCAAGGGGCTTGGTTTGTCATGCCTCTATCGCATGTATAAAGAAAAGATCCACACCCGATGTACATTAGTGGGGTTTAAAGTTATAAATAAACACATCATGCGTGTCATTGACTACGTTATATTGTCTAAGTATTACCTAGACTGGTACTTCGCTCCATTTTTCAGTATTTTTCGAAGTTATAACCTATCATCTTTCAGCCGGTTTTTCGAAGGCACTGATTGGCTAACGGACCTAAAGTTGCTCACGCATGCGCCCTTTGTCGGGGTAGACGCCGACAGGGGCTATAAAACTTTGCTACTTTGTATCTAAATATACACCTGAGGAAGCGGTCTTAGTAACCGGGAAACGCGTTGTGTAACATTGTTTTTAATAAACATTTTTTATTATACTAGTAGCATGGCATTTTTGGCATTTAATTTTCCTGGCCATTTATGCACTGATATTTATACCTAGCTGAAGGTAAATCTTAAGGTGCTTTTTTGGAGCCATTGTGACCTGAACAATCTAGCCCAGAGGAACACCGGTGAACGCAGTGATCTGGACAGCTGATAAGTGTCCAGGAGGTCTTTGTGGCACTTCTCAAGTGCCCCATATCCTGTGAGTACATTTCAATATTTGCGCTATTGGTAGTGATCACACTGATACACACTATTGTGGCACTCTTGTGTTTTTTGTTTTACACAGCATAATATTGAAGCAGTACTGGTAAAAAACAGCTAGCTGGACAGCTGCAAACAGTTCAGAAGGCATTTGTGGCACTTCTCAAATGCTGGAAATTTTGTAAGTAAGATTCTTTTGGGGGCTTGGCCTGCTGAAGTTCAAACGATACACACCATTTGGCGCCTCTTCTCTTTTTCTTTTTAATAGACTATAAATAGATCACATAATACATTGGGACAAATGAGATTGTAAATTTAAAATGTTTAATTACGTTTAGTTTAAAAAAACCTATATATACATTTCTTTCTAATGAAATGGTGAGTCCACGGATCATCTTAATTACTGTTGGGAATATCACTACTGACCAGCAGGAGGAGTCAAAGAGCACCACAGCAAAAACTGTTAAATACCACTCCCCCTACCCATTCTCTTTGCTTGTATCAGTTGCAAGGAGGGGTAAAGTTAGGTGTCTGATTCTTCAATCAAGAGTATTTTTTTAAGGAGAGCAAGTTTGCTCTGGTTTTCTTTGGGGTTTAGTCGTAGTCCATGTCAGTCTCTTCAGTAGAGCAAGTGGTGGCTTTTAAGCATTTGGGAACTTGTGTGGTATAATCCCCACTGGGCCTCCCAAGTAATTTCATGCTGCACTTGGTTGAAAGTTTGAGTAAGTTTACTCAGCCTTTTTTTTTTTTCCCACAGGTCCATGTGAGGTAGGCTGTTTTGTTTATTATATTTGTTTCTGTCTGTATTTCAGGGACTGTAACGTTTGTGTCTCTCTATTGCATTCATTTTGTTAAAAATTGTTCCAAGATTTATTGTGCAGTTTATTTAAGGATTTTCTAGTTTTTTTTTTTTTTTTTTTTTTTTTTAAAAAGTCTTTAAAATTTAGACAGTACCACTTTTTTTTGTTTCATTAAAATTCTGATTTGAACTTAGAATTTTTTATTGATTAAAGGATTCCAAAACTTTGTTTTTTTTACTCCAATTAACACCCTAAAATCTATTGTCAACAACTTATCAAGTAAAAATTACCTTATTGCAATCTCAAACGAGTATTTCTTGCCTTAGAAAACGATATATAAAATCCTTGCAATCGCGTCACCGGTGCCAAACCCCCTTTTTCAGTGACGAAATTAGAATAGACTTTGTCCAATCGCAGTGCTCTATCGTGCATATAATTATCCAAATCGATCGTCATCGCGCGCATGCGCAAATCATTTAGCAACTTATCGCATGCGCATATTGAACATCTGATTCCAAACGCCATTACGTGATCTACTGGCATAACGCATGCGCATTACAAAAACTATATCCATGACATCGGTATTTGATTCAATTGCGGCTAAGTCTGTTTTACGAACAAAGAAAGTTAAATGACTTATAAATTCTTATCTCTGTCTCTAATTTATGGGTGTTTTCTGCATGTCTCTTCTCAACCCACTAACTTGATAAGCAAGCTATTGTTTGTAATTTTTGTATTTATTCCGTTACAAGCTTGCTGCATTGAGTTCGTGTGTTGCAGGAGACATCATTGTACAGGTAAAATCTGTATTTATTTGCTTTTATATTGAACGCTATTTATTATTATTTCTTTTTAATTAAAAATTAATAATTAAATAATGAATATAGTTAAATCGATTTATGTTTTAATTCCAACATCTCAATGTGACAACTATGTATATGATTATACAAAGTCTAAAATAATTATATGCGAATACATTCTAATTAAAAAATAGATACCATTGCTATTACAACTGTGCATTTATGAATTATATTCTAAAGATTACACATTCACTTTTTTTTATAACATTCTCCATCAATCAGCACTTATGAATTTTTTTTTTTTTTAGCGCAAAAGTGTATTCAACGGTATTCAGTAATATTTGCTCATAATACCACAAATTTACTATTTATCTATTATAATTGCACACATATTCAGATACATTCATAGCAGTCCACATACGCAACGATAAAGATATAATAAATCGTCACTAAATAATCATCGATCCTGAATACATGCATCAATACAAACATTTTAGAAAATAACTCTACATTCATAACTAATAAACATCAAATCATACATTTGGAGCGTTACATTTTTTTTACAGATTACACATTAGTACATACTTCGGTTTCATATATACCAAATGTACATACATGCACACATAAATATCATATATACATACATAACTATTATACATACAGATTTTAAAAATGTACATTCAGGACAACATGCATATTTATTTTACAGTAATAATGATTAGAATTACATATCTACTTTACATACGTTTTTAATGTTAATCGATAAATAAAAACTTTATGAAATCATATACACATTCTACATCAATATATCAATATCTACTCATTTTATATATTTAAATACATATCTAAAGTATAGACATACATACAATCACACAGAACATAAATACATACATATTGTCCCAAAATGGATTTATAAATACACATCTATTGTATATATATACATGATATAGACACACATTATCCATATAAATACATATGACACATAAATTCATGCATAACAACTCTACATACATAGTTACATGTCTGAACATACATTCATAAATACATTACATATTTATAGATATAAAATTGACATACATTAACTAATTAATTAATTGACATGCATATATTTATATTGTACACACATGCATACATACTTACAGAATGGACATACATGCATACATACAGACCAACTTAACATAAATCAATAATTTTTATAAATATATACTCATTTATTTTCATGATATACATATACCTACTGTACATGCATAAATTGTAATTCAAGCATACTTGTTGTAATTAAAAGTAGATCTCTATAAAATATAATATAGTGAATAAAGATGTTTGCCAAAGATATACTCTTATTTACAGGGAACCGCATTGTGAGAATCGTGACTATGTGTCATTCTTTTAAACATTTAGATCCGATATTGCATGAAATTTAAAACAACATTGTATAATATATTAAATTTGAATATGAGTTTCTTTCATCAAATGTTGTCAAAATGTACAAATATTAATTCATAATGCTCGCTACTTCAAGGGGGATTATTTGCTAGTAGCCTCGGTATCTATTAGTTATTTCAAATTCAGAATAGATGATATTAAAATATTTATATGCGTGATAAATTCTATATATGCTCGTTATTACTAGGGGTATTATCGCTGCTAAGCGCTCACATCTGAACTGCTAGAAAACGCTTGCACTTCGGTCACAATAGAACTCTGTATGATACCCTCAACTTTCCAATTAGACGTGATCTCCATAATTTATTTTTAAATAACAATAAGCATAATTATTGTAATTAAAAGTAGATCTCTATCAAATATAATATAGTGAATAAAGATGTTTGCCAAAGATATACTCTTTTATTTACAGGAAACCGCATTGTGAGAACAGTGACTAAGTGTCATTCTTTTTAACATTTATATCCGATATTGCATGAAATTTAAAACAACATTGTATAATATATTAAATTTGAATATGAGTTTCTTTCATCAAATGTTGTCAAAATGTTCAAATATTAATTAATAATGCTCGTTACTTCAAGGGTGATTATTTGCTAGTTGCCTCGCTATTTATTAGTTATTTCAATTTCAAAATCGATGCTATTCAGATATTTTGATGCGTGAGTTATTCAATATATGCTCGTTCTTACTAGGGGTATTATCGCTGCTAAGCACTCACATCTTACCTGCTCGAGAACGCTGAAACATCTGTTGAGAATGCTCGATTACGGAGGTCTGTAGATTAAATGGATGGTGACGTTTTCGATGACGCGCAAAAATAAAGCGCATGCGCAGTACGGCGGATTACGGCCATATTGATAACGCAGGTTATCAGGCACTATTGGTAACGGGGATCAAAAGAAGTAAGTGTGGGTTTGGAATTATATTAATTTTTGATCATGAATATATAGTAAACCGTGAATAATAGTTAATTAAAGCATATTGCGAATATTATTTATTAATAGTTTATTATAGTTTCAAATACAGTTTTTTCAAAGGTTTAGTGTCCCTTTAAGGTTTTTTCCTTTGGAATAAGATGGACCAAGAGGTCCTGCAGGCTGTTGCTTGTTCTCTGTTTAAATACGAATGTTGAGCCTCCTATCCCTTTTTGTTCCTCTTGTATTGAGAGAACGTTACATTACAAGTATAGACTTTTTAATTCTGAGCCTTTATTGTGTAGGGCGGATGTTGTTCAGGAGTCTCCTGTTCAGGCTAATCCGCAGCTTTCTCCTCATACATCCCAATCTTCTGCAGTGCCCTGTGTTTTGTCTCAGGTTGGTTTTTCCTTGCAGGATATGGCTACCCATATATTCTCGGCAGTATCTGAGGCTTTGTCTGCTTTTCCTATGTTACAGGAGAAGCGCAAGAGGAAGAAATAAGGTTTCTGATTCTGTTGCAATTGTGTCTAGTGTTTCTTCTCATAAGTCTGAGGAGGAAGACACTTCAGTAGCATCTGAGGGTGAGATCTCAGATTTTGATACCTGAGGTTGTTTCCTTTTAGGTTTAAGCTGGAGCACCTCCATTTTGGCTACCTTGGATGACTGAGGCGTCAGTCATGGTAATTCCTAAGAAATCTAGTAAACTTAATAAGTTTTTTGATGTCCTTTCCACGGTGGAAGTTTTTCCTATACCAAATCGCGTTTCAGATATTATTGCACGAGAATGGGAGAAGCCTGGGATTCCTTTTTCCCCTTCTCCAATTTTTAGGAAGATGTTTCCTATTGCTGATTCTATTAAGGAATCTTGGCAGATGGTTCCTAAGGTAGAGGGAGCAGTTTCCACTTTGGCCAAGAGGACCACTATTCCAATTGAGGACAGCTGTTCCTATAAAGATCCTATGGATAAGAAGTTGGAAGCTTTGCTGAAAAAGATTTATGTTCACCAGGGGTATCAATGGCAACTGGCTGAATGTATTGCTACGGTTACTAGTGCCATATTGGTTTGATGCATTGTCTGATTCTATTCAGCAAGATACTCCTCTTGAAGAAATTCAAGATAGAATCAAGGGTTTGAAGTTGGCTAATTCCTTTATTGCAGATACTTCTCTACAGGCCATTAAGTTGGGAGCTAAAATTTCTGGTTTTGCCATTTTAGCTCAGAGCTTTATGGTTAAAATCCTGGTCTGCGGATGTGTAGTCTAAGCTTTTGTCTATTCCTTACAAGGGTAAGACCTTGTTTTTGGGCCAGGTTTGGCTGAGATTATTTCTGATATTACGGGAGGGAAGGGGCATTCTCTTCCTCAGGATAAAAGAAATAAACAGAAGGGTCGGCAGAGTAATTTTCGTTCCTTTTTGTTACTTTTCTGGTAAATCTTTCTCTTCTTCCTCCAAGCAGGAACAGTCTAAGCCATCTTGGAAGTCAAATCAGTTTTGGAATAAGGGGAAGCAGTCCAGGAAGGCTGTTGCTGACTCAAAATCAGAATGAAGGGTCTGCCCCCGATCTGGGAATGGATCTTGTGCGGGGCAAACTTTCTTTGCTCAAGCTTGGTTGCGAGATGTTCTGGATTTGTGGGTGGTAGATATCGTGTCCCAGGGTTACAAACTGAAGTTCAAGAATTTTCCTCCCTGAGGCAGGTTTCTTCTCTCTAGGTTATCTGTAAACCAGATAAAAGGAGAGGAGTTCTTACGTTGTGGTCAGAATTTTTCCGACATGGGAGTGATAGTTCCTGTTCAAGAACAGGGTCTGGGTCTTTATTCCAATCTCTTCGTCGTTCCCAAAAAGGAGGGAACTTTCAGACCTTTTTTAGATTTCAAGAGTGTAAAAAAGTTTCTCAGGGTTCTGTCTTTCAAGATGGAAACTATTCGTTCGATTCTTCCTTTGGTTCAGGAAGGTCAGTTCATGACCACAGTGGATCTAAAGGATGCGTATCTGCATATTCCCATTCACAGGGATCATCACAGGTTCCTAAGATTTTCATTTCTAGACAAACATTTTCAGTTTGTAGCTCTTCCTTTTTGGTCTGGCAACAGCTCCCAGAATTTTTTCAAAGATCTTGGGAGCATTGTTGGTGGTGTTTCGATTGAAGGTTGTTGCAGTGGCTCCTTATCTGGAAGACATTCTAGTTCAGGCTCCATCTTTTCAACTAGCAAACTCCCACACGGACTTGTTGTCTTTCCTGCGCTCCCACGGTTGGAAGGTGAATTTAGGAAAGTTCATTAATTCTGGCTACAAGAGTGGTATTTTTGGGGACCATTATAGATTCTCTAGAGATGAAAATTTTTCTGACAGAAGCAAGAAAGTCAAAGATTTTCAATACGTGTCTTGCTCTTCAGTCCCTTCCTCGGCTGTTAGTAGCTCAGTGCATGGAGGTTATTGGTCTGATGGTTTCAGTAATGGACATCATTCCGTTTGCTCGGTTCCATCTCAGACCTCTGCAGTTATGCTTGCTCAGGCAGTGGAATGGGGATTATGTGGATCTATCTCCAAAGATTGTTCTAGATCAGATGTCCAGAGATTCTCTTCCATGGTGGTTGTCTCAGGATCTTCTCTCTCAGGGAACTTGCTTTCGCAGACTTGCCTGGGTGATTGTAACCATGGATGCTGGGGTTCATTAAGGGCTCAGGGTCTATGAACTAAGGAGGAGTCTGTTCTTCCAATAAATGTTTTGGAACTGAGAGCAATTTTCAGTGCTCGTCTGGCCTCAGCTAGCTTCAACCCAGTTTATCAGATTTCAGTCGGACAACATAACATCAGTGGCTTGCATCAATCATCGGGGAGGAACTCTGAGTTCCTTGGCCATGACAGAGGTAGCCAAGATTATTTAGTGGGCAGAGATTCACAACTGTTGTCTGTCTGCTATCCACATTCCAGGGGTGGACAATTGTGAAGTGTATTTTCTGAGCAGATGGACTTTTTTTTTTCTTTCAGGGGGAGTGGGAACTTCATCCAGAGGTATTTTCCAGCTTGATTCTCAGTTGGGGGTAACTGGAGTTGGATCTTATGGCATCTCGTTAGAATGCCAAGCTCCTGAGGTACGGGTCGAGGTCAAGGGATCCTCAGGCTGTTCTGATAGATGCTCTGGCAGTACCTTGGACTTTTAGTCTGGCATATGTGTTCCCTCCGTTTGCTCTTCTTCCTCGGGTCAAACAAGAGAGGACATCGGTGATTCTCATTGCTCCGACATGGCCTCGCAGAATCTGGTTTGCAGATCTGGTGGAGATGTCTTTCCTTCCACCTTGGCGTCTTCCATTAAGGAAGGACCTGCTTCTGCAGGGTTCCTTCCTTTAATCCCCAAGAAGTCAGTTTCAGAGAAACGAGATTTGGATGAACGATTGATTCTTTCGATGCAGGGTTTTTCTGAGTCAGTCATTGAGACTATGATTGAGGCTCGTAAGCCTGTGACTAGGAAGATTTATTGTAAGATTTGGTGTGATTCCAAAGTCTACTCGTGGTGTAGAGTTAGGATTCCTAGGATTTAGTCTTTTCTCCAGGAGGGTTTGGAGAAAGGTTTATCTGCTAGTACCCTTAAGGGTCAAATTTCTGCTTTATCTATTTTATTGCACAAGCACCTCGCGGATGTGCCAGATGTTCATTGTTTTTGTCAGGCCTTGGTTAGAATTCGGCCTGTGTTTAAGTCTACTACTCCACCTCCTCCACCTTGGAGTCTTAATTTGGTTCTTAGAGTCCTTCAACAGCTCCGTTTTGAACCTATGCATTCTTTAAAAGGACCAGTCAACACAGTAGATTTGCATAATCAACAAATGCAAGATAACAAGACAATGCAATAGCACTTAGTCTGAACTTCAAATGAGTAGTAGTTTTCTCCTGTTAAGTGTGGTCAGTCCATGGGTCATCATTACTTCTGGGATATTATCTCCTCCCCTACAGGAAGTGCAAGAGGATTCACCCAGCAGAGCTGCTATATAGCTCCTCCCCCCTACGTCACCTCCAGTCATTCTCTTGCACCCAACGAATAGATAGGATGTGTGAGAGGACTGTGGTGATTTAATTAGTTTATTACCTTCAATCAAAAGTTTGTTATTTTATAATAGCACCGGAGTGTGTTATTCATTCTCTGGTAGAATTTGAAGAAGAATCTACCTGAGTTTTTTCTATGATTTTAGCCGGAGTAGTTAAGATCATATTGCTGTTTCTCGGCCATCTGAGGAGAGGTAAACTTCAGATCAGGGGACAGCGGGCAGATTAATCTGCAAAGAGGTATGTAGCAGTTTGTTATTTTCTGACATGGAATTGATGAGAAAATCCTGCCATACCGTTATAATGTAAACTCAGCCTTAAATGCAGTAGATGTAGCTGGTATCAGGCTGTCATGTATGTATATTTTACACTTCAGTATTCTGGGGAATGGTACTTCACTGGATTTATACTGTATGCATAGACTTAACCTAATTTGCAGGGACTTGCAATAGGTTTTAAATAACAATTAATTTATTGAGGTTAAACGTTTTTTTGCTGGCATGTAAAAACGTTTATTTCTCTGAGGTACTGGGTGAAAAAATGTTTTGGGCACTATTTTTTCCACTTGGCAATAGTTTTGTTTAAATTAAAGCAGTTCACTGATCTCTCTCACTGTTATGTGTGAGGGGGAGGGGCCATTTTTGGCGCTTTTACTACGCATCAAAAAACTCAGTCAGAGGTTCATTTTCTTCCTGCATGATCTGGTTCATCTCTACAGAACTCGGGGATCTCCAAAGCCTTTTTTGAGGGAGGTAATCATCACAGCAGAGCTGTGAAGAGTGTAGTTGACTGTAATAAAAAACGTTTATTTGTGTATTTTTTTCTGCTGCCAGGGTTAGTTATCCTTTGCTAATGGGAACAATCCTTTGCTAAAATTGTATATTTCTTACAAAGATTTGATGCTATAACTTAATTATTTTCAACTGTCATAATTTTTTCTGTGCTTCTTATAGGCACAGTTCGTTTTCATATTATTGTAAATTACTTGAAAAAGCATTTCCAAGTTGCTAGTTAATTGCTAGTGTGTTAAACATGTCTGATTCAGAGGAAGATACATGTGCTATATGTGCTAATGCCAAAGTGGAGCCCAATAGAAATTTATGTACTAACTGTATTGATGCTACTTTAAATAAAAGTCAATCTGTACAAATTGAACATATTTCACCAGACAACGAGGGGAGAGTTATGCCGACTAACTCGCCTCACGTGTCAGTACCTGCATCTCCCGCTCGGGAGGTGCGTGATATTGTAGCGCCGAGTACATCTGGGCGGCCATTTCAAATCACATTACAGGATATGGCTACTGTTATGACTGAAGTTTTGGCTAAATTACCAGAACTTAGAGGCAAGCGTGATCACTCTGGGGTGAGAACAGAGTGCGCTGATAATATTAGGGCCATGTCAGACACTGCGTCACAGGCGGCAGAACATGAGGACGGAGAACTTCATTCTGTGGGTGACGGTTCTGATCCAAACAGACTGGATTCAGATATTTCAAATTTTAAATTTAAGCTGGAAAACCTCCGTGTATTACTAGGGGAGGTGTTAGCGGCTCTGAATGATTGTAACACAGTTGCAATACCAGAGAAAATGTGTAGGTTGGATAAATATTTTGCGGTACCGGCGAGTACTGATGTTTTTCCTATACCTAAGAGACTTACTGAAATTGTTACTAAGGAGTGGGATAGGCCCGGTGTGCCGTTCTCACCTCCTCCGATATTTAGAAAAATGTTTCCAATAGACGCCACCACACGGGACTTATGGCAAACGGTCCCTAAGGTGGAGGGAGCAGTTTCTACTTTAGCTAAGCGTACCACTATCCCGGTGGAGGATAGCTGTGCCTTTTCAGATCCAATGGATAAAAAATTAGAGGGTTACCTTAAGAAAATGTTTGTTCAACAAGGTTTTATATTGCAACCTCTTGCATGTATTGCGCCTGTCACGGCTGCAGCAGCATTTTGGTTTGAGTCTCTGGAAGAGACACTTGAATCATCTACACTAGATGAGATTACACTCAAACTTAGAACCCTTAAGTTAGCTAACTCATTTATTTCAGATGCCGTAGTACATTTAACTAAACTTACGGCTAAGAATTCCGGATTTGCCATTCAGGCACGCAGAGCGCTGTGGCTAAAATCCTGGTCAGCTGATGTTACTTCTAAATCTAAATTGCTTAATATACCTTTCAAAGGGCAGACCTTATTCGGGCCCGGTTTGAAGGAGATTATCGCTGACATTACAGGAGGTAAAGGCCATGCCCTGCCTCAGGACAAAGCCAAACCTAGGGCTAGACAGTCTAATTTTCGTTCCTTTCGTAATTTTAAAGCAGGAACAGCATCAACTTCCTCTGCACCAAAACAGGAAGGAGCTGTTGCTCGCTACAGACAAGGCTGGAAACCTAACCAGTCCTGGAACAAGGGCAAGCAAGCCAGGAAACCTGCTGCTGCCCCTAAGACAGCATGAATCGAGGGCCCCCGATCCGGGACCGGATCTAGTAGGGGGCAGACTTCCTCTCTTCGCCCAGGCTTGGGCAAGAGATGTTCAGGATCCCTGGGCGTTAGAGATCATATCTCAGGGATACCTTCTGGACTTCAAATCCTCTCCCCCAAGAGGGAGATTTCATCTGTCAAGGTTGTCAACAAACCAAATAAAGAA
Organism: Bombina bombina; assembly: GCF_027579735.1. NCBI lineage: Eukaryota > Metazoa > Chordata > Amphibia > Anura > Bombinatoridae > Bombina > Bombina bombina. Next base: position 431,762,375 of record NC_069501.1, on the reverse strand, counting down.
AGAAGCGTTCCTACGCTGCGTACAAGATCTTTTATTAATGGGAGTGATCCATCCAGTTCCGCGGTCGGAACAAGGACAAGGGTTTTACTCAAATCTGTTTGTAGTTCCCAAAAAAGAGGGAACTTTCAGGCCAATCTTGGATTTAAAGATCCTAAACAAATTCCTAAGAGTTCCATCGTTCAAGATGGAAACGATTCGAACAATTTTGCCCATGATCCAAGAGGGTCAGTACATGACCACAGTGGATTTAAAGGATGCTTACCTTCACATACCGATTCACAGAAATCATTACCGGTATCTAAGGTTTGCCTTTCTAGACAGGCATTACCAGTTTGTAGCTCTTCCATTCGGATTGGCTACAGCTCCAAGAATCTTCACAAAGGTTCTGGGTACTCTTCTGGCGGTACTAAGACCGCGAGGAATTTCGGTAGCTCCGTACCTAGACGACATTCTGATACAAGCTTCAAGCTTTCAAACTGCCAAGTCTCATACAGAGTTAGTACTGGCATTTCTAAGGTCGCATGGATGGAAGGTGAACGAAAAGAAGAGTTCTCTCTTTCCACTCACAAGAGTTCCCTTCTTGGGGACTCTGATAGATTCTGTAGAAATGAAGATTTACCTGACAGAAGACAGGTTAACAAAGCTTCAAAATGCATGACGGGTCCTTCATTCCATTCAACACCCGTCAGTAGCTCAATGCATGGAGGTGATCGGCTTAATGGTAGCGGCAATGGACATAGTACCTTTTGCACGCCTACATCTCAGACCGCTGCAATTGTGCATGCTAAGTCAGTGGAATGGGGATTACTCAGATTTGTCCCCCACTCTGAATCTGAATCAAGAGACCAGAAATTCTCTTCTATGGTGGCTTTATCGGCCACACCTGTCCAGGGGAATGCCATTCAGCAGGCCAGACTGGACAATTGTAACAACAGACGCCAGCCTTCTAGGTTGGGGTGCTGTCTGGAATTCTCTGAAGGCTCAGGGACTATGGAATCAGGAGGAGAGTCTCCTTCCAATAAACATTCTGGAATTGAGAGCAGTTCTCAATGCCCTTCTGGCTTGGCCCCAGTTAACAACTCGGGGTTTCATCAGGTTTCAGTCGGACAACATCACGACTGTAGCTTACATCAACCATCAGGGAGGGACAAGAAGCTCCCTAGCAATGATGGAAGTATCAAAGATAATTCGCTGGGCAGAGTCTCAGTCTTGCCACCTGTCTGCAATCCACATCCCGGGAGTGGAGAACTGGGAGGCGGATTTCTTAAGTCGTCAGACTTTTCATCCGGGGGAGTGGGAACTTCATCCGGAGGTCTTTGCCCAGATACTTCGACGTTGGGGCAAACCAGAGATAGATCTCATGGCGTCTCGTCAGAACGCCAAGCTTCCTCGCTACTGGTCCAGATCCAGGGATCCGGGAGCGGTTCTGATAGATGCTTTGACAGCACCTTGGACCTTCGGGATGGCTTATGTGTTTCCACCCTTCCCGATGCTTCCTCGATTGATTGCCAGAATCAAACAGGAGAGAGCATCAGTGATTCTAATAGCACCTGCATGGCCACGCAGGACTTGGTATGCAGATCTAGTGGACATGTCATCCTGTCGGCCTTGGTCTCTACCTCTGAAACAGGACCTTCTGATCCAGTTATTGATACCTTAATACAGGCTAGGAAGCCTGTTACCAGAAGGATTTACCATAAAATATGGAGTAAATACTTATATTGGTGCGAATCCAAGAGTTACTCATGGAGTAAGGTTAGGATTCCAAGGATATTGTCTTTTCTACAAGAAGGTTTAGAAAAGGGGTTATCTGCTAGTTCTTTAAAGGGACAGATTTCAGCTCTGTCCATTCTCTTACACAAACGTCTGTCAGAAGTTCCGGACGTTCAAGCTTTTTGTCAGGCTTTAGCTAGGATCAAGCCTGTGTTTTTAAAACTGTTGCTCCACCATGGAGTTTGAACTTAGTTCTTAATGTTTTACAGGGTGTTCCGTTTGAACCCCTTCATTCCATTGATATCAAGTTGTTATCTTGGAAAGTTCTGTTTTTAATGGCTATTTCCTCGGCTCGAAGAGTTTGAGTTATCTGCCTTACATTGTGATTCTCCTTATCTGATTTTTCATTCAGACAAGGTAGTTCTGCGTACTACACCTGGGTTCCTACCTAAGGTGGTCACTAACAGGAATATCAATCAAGAGATTGTTGTTCCATCTTTGTGTCCTAATCCTTCCTCGAAGAAGGAACGTCTGCTACACAATCTAGATGTAGTCCGTGCCCTGAAATTTTATCTACAGGCAACTAAGGATTTTCGTCAAACGTCTTCCCTGTTTGTCGTTTATTCTGGTCAGAGGAGAGGTCAAAAAGCTTCGGCTACCTCTCTCTCTTTTTGGCTTCGTAGCCTATGAGACTGCTGGACAGCAGCCTCCTGAAAGAATTACAGCTCATTCTACTAGAGCTGTGGCTTCCACTTGGGCCTTTAAGAATGAGGCTTCTGTTGAACAGATTTGCAAGGCTGCAACTTGGTCTTCTCTTCATACTTTTTCCAAATTTTACAAATTTGACACTTTTGCTTCTTCGGAGGCTGTTTTTGGGAGAAAGGTTCTTCAGGCAGTGGTTCCCTCCGTATAAAGAGCCTGCCTGTCCCTCCCGTCATCCGTGTACTTTTGCTTTGGTATTGGTATCCCAGAAGTAATGATGACCCGTGGACTGACCACACTTAACAGGAGAAAACAAAATTTATGCTTACCTGATAAATTCATTTCTCCTGTAGTATGGTCAGTCCACGGCCCGCCCTGTTTTTTATGGCAGGCTAAAAAAATTTTTGGATTATACTCCAGTCACCACTACACCCTTCGGCTTCTCCTTTCTCGTTGGTCCTTTGGTCGAATGACTGGAGGTGACGTAGGGGGGAGGAGCTATATAGCAGCTCTGCTGGGTGAATCCTCTTGCACTTCCTGTAGGGGAGGAGATAATATCCCAGAAGTAATGATGACCCGTGGACTGACCACACTACAGGAGAAATGAATTTATCAGGTAAGCATAAATTTTGTTTTTTTTCTGACAATTTTAAAAGTTATGTTTTTTTCCACTCCCCCTGTACATGTGACAGCTATCAGCCATTCACAAATGCATACACGTACCATGTGACAGCCATCAGCCATTCACAAATGCATACACACTTACTCTTGCACATGCTCAGTAGGAGCTGGTGACTGAAAAAGTTTAAATATAATAAGACTGTGCACATTTAGTTAATGGAAGTAAATTGGAAAGTTGTTTAAAATGTCATGCTCTATCTGAATAATGAAAGTTGAAGAAATAGCAATGCACATGGGTGAGCCAATCACATGAGGCATTTGTGCAGCCCCAATCAGCATCTACTGAGCCTATCTAGATAAGCTTTTCAGCAAAGGATATAACGAGAATAAAGCAAATTTAGTAATAGAAGTAAATTAGAAAGTTGTTTTTAAAATTGCATGTTCTTTCTAAATCATGAAAGAAAAAAAATTGTGTTTTATGTCCCTTTTAAGTACTTTAGAGAACAGCATTGGAAATAATTTCTCTTTGAGATCTTGTTGGGTGAACATGGAATTTTTTTTTAATGTTAGCCAGCTTTTCTGTATAAAGGTGCTTTGAAACGGCAGAAGAGTAGGAAGAGCTACCCCTGAAAAGAATAGTATGTATATAACTGTAAAATTAATTTATAAATAACCTGTCTTACATGATATCCAATAAGCTTGTCATAATGCTGTAACACTCGTTCAACAATTAGAATACTGTGGATGCATGAACTGGACATTTATTCTACTTTCACTAGTGACTGAAGCCGTAACAATATGTTCTATTAAAGGGCACAAAAATAAGCTACAAAAAAGTAACTAACATGCTTTGTTTTTATGGGGATTTCTGTAAACAAGATTTACACATAACTAGCGATTTAGCTCATTTCCAATGATAAATTAGATGCATATATTAATAAGACGGGAGAAATATATCATTACTTCGCCTGAGCTCACCTTTTGGAAAAGAGCAAAATGATTATAATTTTTTTTTTTTTTTTTAATTTTTTTTTTTTTTGATACATTTTTGGGCACAAAGATGCGTTTCCAAAGGCGTGCTGAGGAGAACGCATAGGAGAACAAAGAGGAGAATTCTGATAGCGCTTGATGAATCTTGCTCTATGCATATGTGTTGCAACAGTTTAAAATATTGTTTACTGTACCTTTTTTAATCTCTGACATTAGAAGATGTTTTAAACAAATATATGATGAATAATTAATAACTTGAGAACTTGAACTTGATGGGATGCAGCTAAGGGGTACTCAAAGCAAGATCCTTTCCTATGCACACACTTTATGTTGTAATTTGTACCATTCATTTAGTTCTGACAGATATATCAGAACAGAAGATAACCTATCTGGTGTTAGAACTAAACAGATGTCAGAAATGGAGGGTATCTTTGCATGTCTATGAAACAGTCACATCTAAGTTGAGCGCCACACACGTTGAAATAAGAAGTGTTTACCAAAACAGGCCAAACTTTTTTTTTTTTTTTTTTTTTGCATTTTTAAGATTATTAGCTCCTATCATTGACTAATTATGAAATCCCAGCTCGTTTGCGCAACTGATTATATCCTCTGTACCGAAGTACAGTATTTGACATTGTAGCTTGTTTATGTGGACCTTCCTTCTATTATGATTTAATTTGTTCTCTTGGTATCCTTTGAAAAGCAAAGCTAGGTAGACTGGAGCAATGCACTACTGGTGGCTGAACATATATGCCTTTTGTCAGTGGCTCACCAATATGTTCATCTAACTCCCAGTAGTGCATTGCAGCTCCTTCAGCAAAGGATCCTGAGGAAATAAACAACTTTGCCATTTCTTTCTACTATAAAATTTGCTTCAAAATTGTATGCTGTATCTCAATGGTTCACAAACATTTTCAGGTCACTGCCCCCTTGGTTTTATAAACTCATTATCAGCGCCCCTATCATATCCCAATAAAGTAATATTCACATTAGGTGCCCCATTTATTTAAGCCTGGATAGACAAGGTTGTGCAGCTGCACCCCAGCTCTGGCACAGCCATTACATTTAGTAATTGCTTCACTGTTCATCAATCCCATCCATTGGATTACGTTTTTGAAATAAGTTGCCCAAACTCTGGTTTCATGTCATTTATCAGGATCCTTAGTCATAGATCTGAAGTTGATTTCTTTGCTTGGTAATGTTATGTAATGCACCACCAGATTATTTCTGATGACAGAAGACCTTAGACGGTTGGCTGGGTACAAAGCTACTCAGACAAGCACAACAGGACTTTGTTGTGTTTCCTGCTACTTCACAATGATTCTAAACTGTGTAGTTAAAGAGATATTATACACTTGTTCTTTGCATAAATGTTTTGTAAATTATCTTTTTGTATAGCCCATAGTTTTTTGTTTTTTTTTTATGTATAGTTATGCTTATTTTTAAGTAACATTGCTCTGATTTTCAGACTCCTAACCAAGCCCCATAGTTTTAGGAGAATACCGACGTATACCTACTCCAGCTTGCTACTGTTTGTGTAAAGGGTCTTTTCATATGGAGAGGGAGAGTGTCTGTCTGGTATTTCCCACTTGCAGTGGGTGTTCCAGTAACATTTTAAACAGAGCTAAACTGGAAGCTTCTAAGTAAGTTTTTAAATTGTTTTATACTGGAATTTTTTATCAGTATCTGGCATATTATTCTTTATAGTAGTGTCTATTACATGCATGTAGTTATATGAAAATTGGTGTATACTGTCCCTTTTAATGTTATTACATGCTAATATACAGTGCTGGCAAAAAAAAATGCAATTTATCGTAGTGAGGCTGATGAATATGAACTATAAGAAGAAAACATTTGAAGGAAAGAGCAGTAAAACTTCAAATACAAAGTGAGAAACTTGTTTTGCTTTGCATATCTAGGATTAAAGGGACAGTATACACCAATTTTCACATAACTGCTTGTAATAGACACCACTATAAAGAATAATATGCACAGATACTGAACATATATTAGCAGGAACACCCACTGAAAGTGGTTCTAAAGCAAAAAAACGCAGACACCCCCCCCCCTTCCTCTGCATATGAAAATACTCTTTACACAAACAGGAGCAAGCTGGAGTATGTATACAGAAGTATACTTCTAAAACTTTGGGACTTGGTTAGGAGTCTGAAAATCAGCGCAATGTTATTTAAAAATAAACAAAACTTTACATTTTTAACAAAAAACTATAGGCTATATAAATGGATCATCTACAAAACATTAATGCAAAGAAAATCTAGTGTATAATAATGTCACAAATTACAATAAATATACTTGGAGGGGCCCTCTAGCATCGTCTTTCGCTCCTTTCCTACTAGCGCCACCTATGGTAATTCTAGAGCCCGCTTTCTTATGCCTATTAGTTGGCAGTACCACCCACTTTGGGAACCACTGGCGTATATATGACTTGCAAAAGAAAAATTGGGTTTCATGTCCATTAGTGGAAAGACAGCATTTTAGTGTGTGTGTGTTTAAAAAAAAATTAAAAAAAATTCACCTACGTTATTGCTAATTTTTATTTATTTGCATACATATGTTTCCCTCCTACATGCAGTTGTAGTAATTATTTTTTTTAATTTATTTATTTTTAAGCAGGTGGCATCACGGTTTTGTTTGTTGCAAAACTGTAGGTTTTAATTAAAAACCATTGTGGAGTGTTCTGTAAATAGATTGTAGTTACTAAATATTGTGACAGCAAACGCCACTGACTGCATTAGGCATTCATGGGACGGTCTACTGTGCAGGAAAAAAAGGCCTTTTATTCTGTGCTGCTGCTTTTGTGTAAAATATCAATGTTTTAAGAGGTTCTGTACATTGTTTGTAAGCAAAGCAAATTCTTGCAACTAACCTGTTCATTGTGTTTGTGTTTTATTAAAAATAAAAATACACTTATCCGGAAACTATTTGTAGTTTTAAATGCACCAGTGTTCTTATGCATAGACATATTTTATAGTCAGTGGCTTCTAATTTTTGGGGAGACAGAGCCGTGGCTGCTGATATTTTAATTCTGGCTCTTTAACTTTTTGGGCTATTTTACAAACATCCTTCCAAATCATCCCATGGCTGATGGCTCCTAAGAAATGGTGCATTTGACTCCTTTGTTTCAAGTACATTTGCCAGCTCCTGTTGTACTGAAATTTGAGTCCCCTTAAATGGATGCTAAATAAAAATTTGACTCTGAGCATGCAATATTAAAAAAGCAAAAACTAAAAACTTTCTAACTATCATCAAATTTAGTATAACAAGTCACTGGAAACACATTAAAGAAAACTAATTTTACTAAATGTCTAAGATAGTGAGATCAATAAAATCGTGGCTTTATACAGATATTCCTATTGCATACGGCTATAATACAAATGTTGATCCCACATGATGTAACATATAATTTATTATATGAAAAGAAACAGATTTTGTAAAAAACAAACAAAAAAAAACAACCTGTTCTTGCAAAATGAGCACTTATAAATTCTCAGTGTATCCACTGCCATCAGGGAGATACGAAAACGGACATTTTAATAATTTACGTTGTATTATGCCTCTTCTAAGCATGGGCAAAACAGACTCCCTGTTTATCTGGCATTCACTGAATAGTAAACCAGCTCGTGTTACTCTAGACGTTTTAGGACATCAAGCTAGATATTCTTTACTGTGGAGACCACAGCCTCCTTATAGGAAGTAATGAACACTACACAAATGAAGTTTATATAAAAAAATAAATAAAGAAAAGGTAAAATCATTTTAAAACTGATTTTCAACCTTTTTTTTTTTTTTGCCACGGCACATTTTTTTACATTAAACTGTATTGCCAAGGCTAGAGGCACAACAATAGCAATCAAAAGTTCCACGTATTGAGGATGTTAGGGGGGTACCAGTGATGAAAATAAATTCTTAGGTGATATGCAGTAGTTCCATGCAAGTAAAAGTTCCACTTGTTAGGGCAGTAAGCAGTGCACAAGTATTGAACCCAAAAGCAGAAACTACTGGGGCCCAAGTGATCCTACTGTTAAAGTCCCTAAGCCGTGGGGGCACCAGTATAAGAGTTTCACAATCAGTGTAGGATAAGCACCAATTCATGGCGGCACATCTGACGATCTCTTACGGCACATTAGTGTGCCCCGGGACAGTGGTTGAAACTCACTGTTTTAAAAATGATAAATACTACCTATTGCAAAAGTTTCTATTAAGTAGAACTTTTTTATTACATCAATGAAACAATGTTTCATATACTGTACAATGTTCAATATTTTTCATGTGGCTACTTTTTTTTTATATACATAAAAAATTTTTGCACACATTGTCCCTTAGTGATGGTAAATCCTAGAGTTTTTGAATCACTAGTATTTACAATTTCAGAATCCATTCCATATTTGCTTTTCAAAATCATGATCTTTATCACAATGCAAATAAATGAAGAATTAGTTCTTATTTGTGGATCTTTTTTTTTTTTTTTTATAAAGGGACCCTGTATTCAGAGAAGAAAATAAGGATCAATTTTATTCAAAGCTGCTGCAGGGACACCCTTTCAAAAGGGCTGGGCTCTTTCTCACACCCCACAGGAAGTTGCTGCATTTCTACTCCTGTCGCCTTTCTATAGCCAATACAGCAGTATTTCAATTTTAAAGTACCACTCAATGCAGTAGAACTGCATAACTAACAAGTGCATAATAAAGACTATTTAATACCTCTGAATTTCAAATAAGCAGATTTTTTTTTTTCCCCCACACATTTTCTGGCCCCTTGTATCATGTGACAGACATCAGCCAAACATAGACTAGTATACGTATACCCTGTGAGCTTATGCACATGCTCAGTAAGATTTTGTTCCCCAGAAAGCGTGCATATAAAGACTGTGCAAAATTTGATAATGGAAGTAAATTGGAAAATGTCTTTAAAACTGCTTGTTTTTTTCTGAATCATAAAAGTTTGACTCAAGCGTTTCTTTTTAAAGGGACAGTCAACTACAAAATCTTTGTTTACAAAGATAGATAATCCCTTTATTACCAATTTCCCAGTTTTGCACATGTGATATGGTTATATTAATGTACTTTTTACCTCTGTGATTACCTTTATATCTAAGCCTCTTCTAACAGCCGCCTGATCACATGACGTATGTGTGTAGTTTCAACATGCAACAGGTTAAATGGACTATTGGGAACACATGAAAGGGGGGGGGGAAATGACGGTACAATTTCCTTTTAATGCTTGAATTGGAATGTCAGGGCTAATTTTTTTGCCTTTTTACACTGGGCATTTTTAGCTGGATTACTTCTCTGTACTGGGTGGCAAGACAGGTTAAACAAGTCTGAATTTACACAGCTCTTTTGTGTAGCTAAACAATAAGCAGGCAAATTAACCCTTTTATCACCTGGGTGTTGCAGGACAAACTAGAAACCTGTAATATAGATATCCAGCTACCCTACAAAGGAAAAAAAACTGTCCATCAGCCTAGTCATCGTTTTTCAGGACTGTTTTGCAATAAAGCTAAGATCTTTTCCAAAAGGAAAATAAATTGAATGGCAATCCCCCCCCCCCCCCCCTTTAAGAATTACCAAGAAGCATTACCTGTGCTAGTTACATTCCTGTGACCAATAAAGCGAATAGCTGACCTGGTTTGCTGAATCTAGTGTAGACTTAATTCTAATCCTTGTTCTTTATTCCTTATAAAGAATTGTCTCTAAAGCCAGGGAGGCCACACTTTTCTGTAGAGTGACTTTTTTTTACTCATGTATTCTTGGTAAACTTTCCTTTTCTCTTAAGTGTATCCAGTCCACGGATCATCCATTACTTGTTGGATATTCTCCTTCCCAACAGGAAGTTGCAAGAGGATCACCCACAGCAGAGCTGCTATATAGCTCCTCCCCTAACTGTCATATCCAGTCATTCTCTTGCACGCCTCAACCAAGATGGAGGTCGTAAGAGGAGTGTGGTGTTTTATACTTAGTTTATTCTTCAATCAAAAGTTTATTTTTCTCCAACATAGGTGTGTCCGGTCCACGGCGTCATCCTTACTTGTGGGATATTCTCTTCCCCAACAGGAAATGGCAAAGAGCCCAGCAAAGCTGGTCACATGATCCCTCCTAGGCTCCGCCTACCCCAGTCATTCTCTTTGCCGTTGTACAGGCAACATCTCCACGGAGATGGCTTAGAGTTTTTTAGTGTTTAACTGTAGTTTTTATTATTCAATCAAGAGTTTGTTATTTTGAAATAGTGCTGGTATGTACTATTTACTCAGAAACAGAAAAGAGATGAAGATTTCTGTTTGTATGAGGAAAATGATTTTAGCAACCGTCACTAAAATCCATGGCTGTTCCACACAGGACTGTTGAGAGCAATTAACTTCAGTTGGGGGAACAGTGAGCAGTTTCTTGCTGCTTGAGGTATGACACATTCTAACAAGACGATGTAATGCTGGAAGCTGTCATTTTCCCTCTGGGATCCGGTAAGCCATGTTTATTACGATTGTAAATAAGGGCTTCAAAAGGGCTTATTAAGACTGTAGACTTTTTTTGGGCTAAATCGATTGATTATTAACACATATTTAGCCTTGAGGAATCATTTTATCTGGGTATTTTGATATAATAATATCGGCAGGCACTGTTTTAGACACCTTATTCTTTAGGGGCTTTCCCAAAGCATAGGCAGAGCCTCATTTTCGCGCCGGTGTTGCGCACTTGTTTTTGAGAGGCATGGCATGCAGTCGCATGTGAGAGGAGCTCTGATACTTTGAAAAGACTTTCTGAAGGCGTCATTTGGTATCGTATTCCCCTTGGGGCTTGGTTGGGTCTCAGCGAAGCAGATACCAGGGACTGTAAAGGGGTTAAAGTTCAAAACGGCTCCGGTTCCGTTATTTTAAGGGTTAAAGCTTCCAAATTTGGTGTGCAATACTTTTAAGGCTTTAAGACACTGTGGTGAAAATTTGGTGAATTTTGAACAATTCCTTCATGTTTTTTCGCATTTGCAGTAATAAAGTGTGTTCAGTTTAAAATTTAAAGTGACAGTAACGGTTTTATTTTAAAACGTTTTTTGTACTTTGTTATCAAGTTTATGCCTGTTTAACATGTCTGAACTACCAGATAGACTGTGTTCTGAATGTGGGGAAGCCAGAATTCCTATTCATTTAAATAAATGTGATTTTTGTGACAATGACAATGATGCCCAAGATGATTCCTCAAGTGAGGGGAGTAAGCATGGTACTGCATCATTCCCTCCTTCGTCTACACGAGTCTTGCCCACTCAGGAGGCCCCTAGTACATCTAGCGCGCCAATACTCCTTACTATGCAACAATTAACGGCTGTAATGGATAATTCTGTCAAAAACATTTTAGCCAAAATGAACACTTATCAGCGTAAGCGCGACTGCTCTGTTTTAGATACTGAAGAGCATGACGACGCTGATATTAATATTTCTGAAGGGCCCCTAACTCAGTCTGATGGGGCCAGGGAGGTTTTGTCTGAGGGAGAAATTACTGATTCAGGGAACATTTCTCAACAAGCTGAACCTGATGTGATTGCATTTAAATTTAAGTTGGAACATCTCCGCATTCTGCTTAAGGAGGTATTATCCACTCTGGATGATTGTGACAAGCTGGTCATCCCAGAGAAACTATGTAAAATGGACAAGTTCCTAGAGGTGCCGGGGCTCCCAGAAGCTTTTCCTATACCCAAGCGGGTGGCGGACATTGTTAATAAAGAATGGGAAAGGCCCGGTATTCCTTTCGTCCCTCCCCCCATATTTAAAAAATTGTTTCCTATGGTCGACCCCAGAAAGGACTTATGGCAGACAGTCCCCAAGGTCGAGGGAGCGGTTTCCACTTTAAACAAACGCACCACTATACCCATAGAGGATAGTTGTGCTTTCAAAGATCCTATGGATAAAAAATTAGAAGGTTTGCTTAAAAAGATGTTTGTTCAGCAGGGTTACCTTCTACAACCAATTTCATGCATTGTCCCTGTCGCTACAGCCGCATGTTTCTGGTTCGATGAGCTGATAAAGGCGGTCGACAGTGATTCTCCTCCTTATGAGGAGATTATGGACAGAATCAATGCTCTCAAATTGGCTAATTCTTTCACCCTAGACGCCACCTTGCAATTGGCTAGGTTAGCGGCTAAGAATTCTGGGTTTGCTATTGTGGCGCGCAGAGCGCTTTGGTTGAAATCTTGGTCGGCTGATGCGTCTTCCAAGAACAAGCTACTTAACATTCCTTTCAAGGGGAAAACGCTGTTTGGCCCTGACTTGAAAGAGATTATCTCGGATATCACTGGGGGTAAGGGCCACGCCCTTCCTCAGGATCGGCCTTTCAAGGCAAAAAATAAACCTAATTTTCGTCCCTTTCGTAGAAACGGACCAGCCCAAAGTGCTACGTCCTCTAAGCAAGAGGGTAATACTTCTCAAGCCAAGCCAGCTTGGAGACCAATGCAAGGCTGGAACAAGGGAAAGCAGGCCAAGAAACCTGCCACTGCTACCAAGACAGCATGAAATGTTAGCCCCCGATCCGGGACCGGATCTGGTGGGGGGCAGACTCTCTCTCTTCGCTCAGGCTTGGGCAAGAGATGTTCTGGATCCTTGGGCGCTAGAAATAGTCTCCCAAGGTTATCTTCTGGAATTCAAGGGACTTCCCCCAAGGGGGAGGTTCCACAGGTCTCAGTTGTCTTCAGACCACATAAAAAGACAGGCATTCTTACATTGTGTAGAAGACCTGTTAAAAATGGGAGTGATTCATCCCGTTCCATTAAGAGAACAAGGGATGGGGTTCTACTCCAATCTGTTTATAGTTCCCAAAAAAGAGGGAACGTTCAGACCAATCTTAGATCTCAAGATCTTAAACAAGTTTCTCAAGGTTCCATCGTTCAAGATGGAAACCATTCGAACTATTCTTCCTTCCATCCAGGAAGGTCAATTCATGACCACGGTGGATTTAAAGGATGCGTATCTACATATTCCTATCCACAAGGAACATCATCGGTTCCTGAGGTTCGCATTCCTGGACAAACATTACCAGTTCGTGGCGCTTCCTTTCGGATTAGCCACTGCTCCAAGGATTTTCACAAAGGTACTAGGGTCCCTTCTAGCTGTGCTAAGACCAAGGGGCATTGCTGTAGTACCTTACTTGGACGACATTCTGATTCAAGCGTCGTCCCTTCCTCAAGCAAAGGCTCACACGGACATTGTCCTGGCCTTTCTCAGATCTCACGGATGGAAAGTGAACGTGGAAAAGAGTTCTCTATCTCCGTCAACAAGGGTTCCCTTCTTGGGAACAATAATAGACTCCTTAGAAATGAGGATTTTTCTGACAGAGGCCAGAAAAACAAAACTTCTAGACTCTTGTCGGATACTCCATTCCGTTCCTCTTCCTTCCATAGCTCAGTGCATGGAAGTGATCGGGTTGATGGTAGCGGCAATGGACATAGTTCCTTTTGCACGCATTCATCTAAGACCAGAGTGGGTCATTGTCACGACCGACGCCAGTCTGATGGGCTGGGGCGCGGTCTGGGGATCCCTGAAAGCTCAGGGTCTTTGGTCTCGGGAAGAATCTCTTCTACCGATAAATATTCTGGAACTGAGAGCGATATTCAATGCTCTCAAGGCTTGGCCTCAGCTAGCGAGGGCCAAGTTCATACGGTTTCAATCAGACAACATGACAACTGTTGCGTACATCAACCATCAGGGGGGAACAAGGAGTTCCCTGGCGATGGAAGAAGTGACCAAAATCATTCTATGGGCGGAGTCTCACTCCTGCCACCTGTCTGCTATCCACATCCCAGGAGTGGAAAATTGGGAAGCGGATTTTCTGAGTCGTCAGACATTGCATCCGGGGGAGTGGGAACTCCATCCGGAAATCTTTGCCCAAGTCACTCAGCTGTGGGGCATTCCAGACATGGATCTGATGGCCTCTCGTCAGAACTTCAAAGTTCCTTGCTACGGGTCCAGATCCAGGGATCCCAAGGCGGCTCTAGTGGATGCACTAGTAGCACCTTGGACCTTCAAACTAGCTTATGTGTTCCCGCCGTTTCCTCTCATCCCCAGGCTGGTAGCCAGGATCAATCAGGAGAGGGCGTCGGTGATCTTGATAGCTCCTGCGTGGCCACGCAGGACTTGGTACGCAGATCTGGTGAATATGTCATCGGCTCCTCCTTGGAAGCTACCTTTGAGACGAGACCTTCTTGTTCAGGGTCCGTTCGAACATCCGAATCTGGTTTCACTCCAGCTGACTGCTTGGAGATTGAACGCTTGATCTTATCGAAGCGAGGATTCTCAGATTCTGTTATCGATACTCTTGTTCAGGCCAGAAAGCCTGTAACTAGAAAGATTTACCACAAAATTTGGAAAAAATATATCTGTTGGTGTGAATCTAAAGGATTCCCTTGGGACAAGGTTAGGATTCCTAGGATTCTATCCTTCCTTCAAGAAGGATTGGAAAAAGGATTATCTGCAAGTTCCCTGAAGGGACAGATTTCTGCCTTGTCTGTGTTACTTCACAAAAAGCTGGCCGCTGTGCCAGATGTTCAAGCCTTTGTTCAGGCTCTGGTTAGAATTAAGCCTATTTACAAACCTTTGACTCCTCCTTGGAGTCTCAATTTAGTTCTTTCAGTTCTTCAGGGGGTTCCGTTTGAACCCTTGCATTCCGTTGATATTAAGTTATTATCTTGGAAAGTTTTGTTTTTAGTTGCAATTTCTTCTGCTAGAAGAGTTTCAGAATTATCTGCTCTGCAGTGTTCTCCTCCTTATCTGGTGTTCCATGCAGATAAGGTGGTTTTACGTACTAAACCTGGTTTTCTTCCAAAAGTTGTTTCTAACAAAAACATTAACCAGGAGATTATCGTACCTTCTCTGTGTCCGAAACCAGTTTCAAAGAAGGAACGTTTGTTGCACAATTTGGATGTTGTTCGCGCTCTAAAATTCTATTTAGATGCTACAAAGGATTTTAGACAAACATCTTCCTTGTTTGTTGTTTATTCAGGTAAAAGGAGAGGTCAAAAAGCAACTTCTACCTCTCTCTCTTTTTGGATTAAAAGCATCATCAGATTGGCTTACGAGACTGCCGGACGGCAGCCTCCCGAAAGAATCACAGCTCATTCCACTAGGGCTGTGGCTTACACATGGGCCTTCAAGAACGAGGCTTCTGTTGATCAGATATGTAGGGCAGCGACTTGGTCTTCACTGCACACTTTTACCAAATTTTACAAGTTTGATACTTTTGCTTCTTCTGAGGCTATTTTTGGGAGAAATGTTTTGCAAGCCGTGGTGCCTTCCATTTAGGTGACCTGATTTGCTCCCTCCCTTCATCCGTGTCCTAAAGCTTTGGTATTGGTTCCCACAAGTAAGGATGACGCCGTGGACCGGACACACCTATGTTGGAGAAAACAGAATTTATGTTTACCTGATAAATTACTTTCTCCAACGGTGTGTCCGGTCCACGGCCCGCCCTGGTTTTTTTAATCAGGTCTGATAATTTATTTTCTTTAACTACAGTCACCACGGTACCATATGGTTTCTCCTATGCAAATATTCCTCCTTAACGTCGGTCGAATGACTGGGGTAGGCGGAGCCTAGGAGGGATCATGTGACCAGCTTTGCTGGGCTCTTTGCCATTTCCTGTTGGGGAAGAGAATATCCCACAAGTAAGGATGACGCCGTGGACCGGACACACCGTTGGAGAAAGTAATTTATCAGGTAAACATAAATTCTGTTTTAAATGGTGCTGTAGTGTACTGTTTATCTCAGGCAGTATTTAGAAGAAGAATCTGCCTGCGTTTTCTATGATCTTAGCAGAAGTAACTAAGATCCATGGCTGTTCTCACATATTCTGAGGAGTGAGGTAACTTCAGAGAGGGAATGGCGTGCAGGTTTTCCTTCAATAAGGTATGTGCAGTTAATATTTTTCTAGGGATGGAATTTGCTAGAAAATGCTGCTGATACCGAACTAATGTAAGTAAAGCCTTAAATGCAGTGATAGCGACTGGTATCAGGCTTATTAATAGAGATGCATACTCTTATAAAAATGTAATATAAAACGTTTGCTGGCATGTTTAATCGTTTTTATATGTATTTGGTGATACAACTTATTGGGGCCTAGTTTTTTTCGACATGGCTGGCTTGAATTTTGCCTAGTAACAGTTTCCTTATGCTTTCCACTGTTGTAATATGAGTGGGAGGGGCCTTTTTTAGTGCTTTTCTGTGCAGCTAAAAATACTGACAGAGACATTCAGCTTCCCTCTGCATGATCCAGGACATCTCTGGAGGGCTCAAAAGGCTTCAAAATAGTTTTTGAGGGAGGTAAAAAGCCACAGTAGAGCTGTGGCAGTTGTTGTGACTGTTTGAAAAACAAAAACAAAAAAAAAAACGTTTTTGTCTTATTATTCAGTTTTGGGTATTAAGGGATTAATCATCCATTTGCAAGTGGGTGCAATGCTCTGCTAACTTGTTACATACACTGTAAAAATTTTGTTAGTGTAACTGCCTTTTTTCATTGTTATTTCAAATTTTGACAAAATTTGTGTTTCTTAAAGGTGCAGTAACGTTTTTTATATTGTTTGTAAACTTGTTTAAAGTGTTTTCCAAGCTTGCTAGTCTCATTGCTAGTCTGTTTAAACATGTCTGACACAGAGGAAACTACTTGTTCATTATGTTTGAAAGCCATGGTGGAGCCCCATAGGAGAATGTGTAGTAAATGTATTGATTTCACCTTAAACAGTAAAGATCAGTCTTTAACTATAAAAGAAATATCACCAGAAGATTCTGACGAGGGGAAGTTATGCCGACTAACTCTCCCCACCTGTCAGACCCTTCGCCTCCCGCTCAGGGGATGCACGCTAATATGGCGCCAATTACATCAGAGACGCCCATAGCGATTACCTTGCAGGACATGGCTGCAATCATGAATAATACCCTGTCAGAGGTATTATCCAGGTTGCCTGAATTAAGAGGCAAGCGCGATTGCTCTGGGGTTAGGAGAAATACAGAGCGCGCAGATGCTGTAAGGGCCATGTCTGATACTGCGTCACAATATGCAGATCATGAGGACGGAGAGCTTCAGTCTGTGGGTGACATCTCTGATTCGGGGAAACCTGATTCAGAGATTTCTAATTTTAAATTTAAGCTTGAGAACCTCCGTGTGTTGCTTGGGGAGGTATTAGCTGCTCTGAATGACTGTAACACAGTTGCAGTACCAGAGAAATTGTGTAGGCTGGATAAATACTATGCGGTACCGGTGTGTACTGATGTTTTTCCTATACCTAAAAGGCTTACAGAAATTATTAGCAAGGAGTGGGATAGACCGGGGGTGCCTTTTTCCCCACCTATATTTAGAAAAATGTTTCCAATAGACGCCACTACACGGGACTTATGGCAGACGGTCCCAAAGGTGAAGGGAGCAGTTTCTACTTTATCAAAGCGTACTACTATCCCGGTTGAGGACAGTTGTGCTTTTTCAGATCCAATGGATAAAAAATTGGAGGGTTACCTTAAGAAAATGTTTATTCAACAAGGTTTTATTTTACAGCCCCTTGCATGCATTGCGCCTGTCACGGCCGCGGCGGCATTCTGGTTTGAGGCCCTGGAAGAGGCCATCCATACAGCTCCATTGACTGAAATTATTGACAAGCTTAGAACACTTAAGCTAGCTAACTCATTTGTTTCTGATGCCATTGTTCATTTGACTAAACTAACGGCTAAGAATTCCGGATTCACCATCCAAGCTCGTAGGGCGCTATGGCTTAAATCCTGGTCAGCTGACGTGACTTTGAAGTCTAAATTACTCAACATTCCTTTCAAGGGGCAGACCTTATTTGGGCCTGGTTTGAAGGAAATTATTGCTGACATTACTGGAGGTAAGGGTCACACCCTTCCTCAGGACAGGGCCAAAGCAAAGGCCAAACAGTCTAATTTTCGTGCCTTTCGAAATTTCAAGGCAGGTGCAGCATCAACTTCCTCCGCTTCAAAACAAGAGGGAACTTTTGCTCAATCTAAGCAGGCCTGGAAACCTAACCAGTCCTGGAACAAAGGCAAGCAGGCCAGAAAGCCTGCTGCTGCCTCTAAGACAGCATGAAGGAATGGCCCCCTATCCGGCGACGGATCTAGTAGGGGGCAGACTTTCTCTCTTCGCCCAGGCGTGGGCAAGAGATGTTCAGGATCCCTGGGCGTTGGAGATCATATCTCAGGGATATCTTCTGGACTTCAAAGCTTCTCCTCCACAAGGGATATTTCATCTTTCAAGGCTATCTGCAAATCAGATAAAGAAAGAGGCATTCCTACGCTGTGTGCAAGACCTCCTAGTTATGGGAGTGATCCATCCAGTTCTGCGGACGGAACAAGGACAGGGTTTTTATTCAAATCTGTTTGTGGTTCCCAAAAAAGAGGGAACCTTCAGACCAATTTTGGATCTAAAGATCTTAAACAAATTCCTCAAGAGTTCCATCGTTCAAAATGGAAACTATTCGGACCATCCTACCCATGATCCAAGAAGGTCAGTACATGACCACAGTGGACTTAAAGGATGCCTACCTTCACATACCGATTCACAAAGATCATCATCGGTTTCTAAGGTTTGCCTTTCTAGACAGGCATTACCAATTTGTAGCTCTTACCTTCGGGTTGGCTACAGCCCCAAGAATCTTTACAAAGGTTCTGGGCTCACTTCTGGCGGCTCTAAGACCGCGAGGCATAGCGGTGGCTCCGTATCTATCTAGACGACATCCTGATACAGGCGTCAAGCTTTCAAGTTGCCAAGTCTCATACAGAGATAGTTCTGGCATTTCTGAGGTCGCACGGGTGGAAAGTGAACGAGGAAAAGAGTTCTCTATCCCCACTCACAAGAGTCTCCTTCTTAGGGACTCTTATAGATTCTGTAGAAATGAAAATTTACCTGACAGAGTCCAGGTTATCAAAACTTCTAAATGCTTGCCGTGTTCTTCACTCCATTCCGCGCCCTTCGGTAGCTCAGTGTATGGAGGTAATCGGCTTAATGGTAGCGGCAATGGACATAGTGCCATTTGAGCACCTTCATCTCAGACCGCTGCAGTTATGCATGCTGAGTCAGTGGAATGGGGATTACACAGATTTGTCCCCTCTGCTAAATCTGGATCAAGAGACCAGAGATTCTCTTCTCTGGTGGTTGTCTCGGGTACACCTGTCCAAGGGTATGACCTTTCGCAGGCCAGATTGGACAATTGTAACAACAGATGCCAGCCTTCTAGGTTGGGGTGCAGTCTGGAATTCCCTGAAGGCACAGGGATCGTGGACTCGGGAGGAGAAACTCCTTCCAATAAATATTCTGGAGTTAAGAGCGATATTCAATGCTCTTCTGGCTTGGCCTCAGTTAGCAACACTGAGGTTCATCAGATTTCAGTCGGGCAACATCACGACTGTGGCTTACATCAACCATCAAGGGGGAACCAGGAATTCCCTAGCGATGTTAGAAGTCCTCAAAAATAATCGCTGGGCAGAGTCCCACTCTTGCCACCTGTCAACAATCCATATCCCAGGCGTGGAGAACTGGGAGGCGGATTTTCTAAGTCGTCAGACTTTCCATCCGGGGAGTGGGAACTCCATCCGGAGGTGTTTGCTCAGTTGATTCATCGTTGGGGCAAACCAGAGTTGGATCTCATGGCGTCTCGCCAGAACGCCAAGCTTCCTTGTTACGGATCCAGGTCCAGGGACCCAGAAGCGACGCTGATAGATGCGCTAGCAGCGCCTTGGTTCTTCAACCTGGCTTATTTGTTTCCACCGTTTGCTCTGCTCCCTCGACTGATTGCCAAAATCAAACAGGAGAGAGCATCGGTGATTCTGATAGCACCTGCGTGGCCACGCAGGACTTTGTATGCAGACCTAGTGGACATGTCATCCTTTCCACCATGGACTCTGCCTCTAAGACAGGACCTTCTGATACAAGGTCCTTTCAATCATCCAAATCTAATCTCTCTGAGACTGACTGCATGGAGATTGAACGCTTGATTCTATCAAAGCGTGGCTTCTCCGAGTCAGTCATTGATACTTTAATACAGGCACGAAAGCCTGTTACCAGGAAAATCTACCACAAGATATGGAGTAAATATCTTTATTGGTGTGAATCCAAGACTTACTCATGGAGTAAAGTTTGGATTCCTAGAATATTGTCTTTTCTCCAAGAGGGCTTGGACAAAGGATTATCAGCTAGTTACTTAAAGGGACAGATTTCTGCTCTGTCTATTCTTTTGCACAAGCGTTTGGCAGAGGTTCCAGACGTCCAGGCATTTTGCCAGGCTTTGGTTAGATTTAAGCCTGTGTTTAAACCTGTTGCTCCCCCGTGGAGCTTAAACTTGGTTCTTAAGGTTCTTCAAGGAGTTCCGTTTGAACCCCTTCATTCCATTGATATTAAACTTTTATCTTGGAAAGTTCTGTTTTTGATGGCTATTTCCTCGGCTCGGAGAGTCTCTGAGCTATCTGCCTTACAATGTGTTTCTCCCTATCTGATTTTTCATGCAGATAAGGTAGTTCTGCGTACCAAACCTAGGTTTTTACCTAAGGTGGTTTCTAACAAGGATATCAATCAAGAGATTATTGTTCCATCGTTGTGCCCTAATCCTTCTTCAAAGAAGGAACGTCTTTTACATAATCTGGACGTAGTCCGTGCCTTGAAGTTTTACTTACAAGCTACTAAAGATTTTCGCCAAACATCTTCCCTATTTGTCGTTTACTCTGGACAGAGGAGAGGTCAAAAAGCTTCGGCAACCTCTTTCCTTTTGGCTTCGGAGCGTAATAAGCCTAGCCTATGAGACTGCTGGACAGCAGCCCCCTGAAAGGATTACAGCTCATTCTACTAGAGCTGTGGCTTCCACCTGGGCCTTCAAAAATGAGGCCTCTGTTGAACAGATTTGCAAGGCTGCGACTTGGTCTTTGCTTCACACTTTTTCAAAATTTTACAAATTTGATACTTTTGCTTCTTCGGAGGCTGTGTTTGGGAGAGAGGTTCTTCAGGCAGTGGTTCCTTCCGCTTAATCCTGCCTTGTCCCTCCCATCATCCGTGCACTTTAGCTTTGGTATTGGTATCCCACAAGTAATGGATGATCCGTGGACTAGATACACTTAACAAGAGAAAGCATAATTTATGCTTACCTGATAAATTTATTTCTCTTGTAGTGTATCCAGTCCACGGCCCGCCCTGTCCTTTTAAGGCAGGTCTAAATTTTAATTAAACTACAGTCACCACTGCACCCTATGGTTTCTCCTTTCTCTGTTTGTTTTCGGTCGAATGACTGGATATGACAGTTAGGGGAGGAGCTATATAGCAGCTCTGCTGTGGGTGATCCTCTTGCAACTTCCTGTTGGGAATGAGAATATCCCACAAGTAATGGATGATCCGTGGACTGGATACACTACAAGAGAAATAAATTTATCAGGTAAGCATAAATTATGTTTTTTTGTCAGTGCATGTGTTTAAAGGGACAGTCAACACCCGACATAACAGGATCCCATATTTTGTAAACCCAATGGAAGATCCGCCTGCACCGCATCCCTTATTTATTACCTTTGTACTCCGTCCTAGTAATCGTTCACGTTTATATTTAGCATTCAGCTCGAAATATGGCCGCCTAACTCCTCCCCTTCATTCTTCTTCCCCATCTCTATGCCATTTCAGGAACGTTCATGCAAGTATTGATGACGCTCATCATATGTCTTCGCGCATGCGCATTTTTGGTAGCAGTTAGAAATCGGACTTAAATATAGAATCCGGCTGAAACATATTTATGAAATAAAGTTTCGCTTTTTGGTTCCTATGCAATAGCGCATGCACAACACTCCGTGAACGAGTTTGGAATTTCTGACCGAGGATTGCAATTCTGATTGGCGGATGCTTTCAAAAAGAAGGTAGCTAGATAACGGTGGAGGTAGTTATGCGGCCATATTTCGATCAGATTAACTAATGTATCGTGGATGATTACTAGGAGAAGGAAGTAAGACGGAAGGGATGCGGTGCAGGCAGATCTTCGTTTGGGTTTACAAAATATGGGATCCTGTTATGTCGGGTGTTAACTGTCCCTTTAACTAGCTCTGGGTAGTGCATAGCTTCTCCTTCAACAAGAGTTTGAAGCAAAATTGATAAAAGTAAATGGGAAGGTTGTTTAAAATCACATGCTCTATCTGAATCATCATCGGAAAATTTGGGGATTCATGTCCCTTTAATGCTTTAGAGAATCCACTATTCCATCATACAGTATTTACTACAAATAAAGATGAGGCAGGGAATGAAGACTGAGACGGCACCCTGCGCCTTCAGTTACTGCTGAAGTGATAGTCACCTGACTACTAGGTGTTTTATGGTGCTCTGGGCTTGAAGAGGCTTTAGTACCCCTCTTCCAGGTGGTTGTCTTATGATTACCATGGCAACAACAAATCTTTGATACGTAAACAACAAAATCCTAGCAATGGGTGGCTCCTATATTGCTACAAATAAGAGTCCTTGGGGGGCCCTGGTGTGATGGGAGACCCTCTTTCAGTTGGGTGTTCTTTTGTTTCTCCAGCTGTCACATGATTGACCAGAATGGCCTTTTTGTTTTGTTTTTTCCTCCTTCCCTTATCATCCACTAACCATAGAAAGTTGAAATACTTGTTTTTTTTAAAATTTGCATATCTACAAAAAAAAGTAATTTCCTGTTTGATTGAGATATATATACATATACTATCTATTATCAAAAAGTTGATAAGCGTGTATCAGTTTGTTGGCCCTGCTGACTGGTTGTTTGCATGACACGCTTATATGTATGACTATATTCTGGAATTTAATTTTGACTTTCATGTTGCTTTAAAGTTTCATGACTCAGACAGAGCATGCAATTAAAAATTATCAAGTTTACTTTGTTTTCTTGCTATCCTTTTGTAAAAAAGCATACCTAGGTAAGCTCAGGGGCATGCACGTGTCCTGAGAACATTATTGCAGCAGTGTTTGCTTACAACAGAAAATTGTTACAAACATTGTTGCAAACACTGCTGCCATATAGTGCTCAAGACGTGCACATTTCTGAGGATACCTAGGTACGCACTTCTGCAACAGAGAGAACAAAGTAAATTTGATAATAGGAGTAAATTGAAAAATTTGTTTTAAGGCTGCATGTTCTGCCTGAACCATGAAAGGGACAGTGTACTGTAAACATTTATTACCCCATAATGTGTTTCCAGTGATTAGTTATACCGACTGTAGAATTTAAAATGTATGGAAATGGTTCCTTTTATCTTTATTTTTGTGTGTGGTTCTGCTGATGTGAAACCACACTAATAAAATGAGCGGAGCTTGTAGGGAGAGTTGACCACCTTATTTGGCTATTTCCACAAAGTACTTCTCTTATTTCTAACTGTTTACTAAAACACCTATACTTAGAGAGAACAATTTAAAAATTAACATTTTGGTACCTCTGTCACACACCCCACTGGGAGCATGACTTCATCTAAACCATCTTATATACATAGTGTTTCTATAACCAGTACTTAGTAGTGACATTTTCAGTATTGATGGGGATACAACAGGCAAAACCAGTTATTTTATGTGACAAAATAAATTAAAGGAGATAATTGTAAACTATTTAATACATTTCAGCTTTAGCTTATTGTGCTATTTGAGAAATCATCCATTCTGCATACTTACTTCCAATAGCTAATAGCCATAAATTGCACGTTCCTCTATACCTGTTGCAGGACTAGACTACCTAGGCGTTAATAGTATTTACCTATAGAAGTTGATTAATCCAAAAACACAATTGCCTGGTTCCTTTGTTTTTAAACCGGTTTCTGTCCACCTTTGTCCGATTATATCTATGAATACATTCCAAGGTGTGTGTTTATGTAGAGTGGAGGATATCCAAGTCTGTATTGTCGAGGAGTCCCCTGGGATTTTATCCAGTCAATTGAAAAGGAAGGATGGGAGATCACGTACAGTGGAAAGTCCCACGTTGCTGACACATTCAGGAAGAGCACATAGGGGTCGATTTATCAAAGGCTTTGCACTACAGCTGCAGGTTCTCACAAGAGAACCTGCATGCCGTATTTAAAGGGACAGTCTAGGCCAAAATAAACTTTCATGATTCAGATAGAGCATGTAATTTTAAACTATTTTCCAATTTACTTTTATCACCAATTTTGCTTTGTTCTCTTGGTATTCTTAGTTGAAAGCTTAACCTAGGAGGTTCATATGTTAATTTCTTAGACCTGAAGGCCATCTCTTTCAGATTGCATTTTAACAGTTTTTCACCACTAGAGGGTGTTAGTTCACATATTTCATATAGATAACACTGTGCTCGTGCACGTGAAGTTATCTGGGAGCAGGCACTGATTGGCTAGACTGCAAGTCTGTCAAAAGAACTGAAAAAAGGGGCAGTTTGCAGAGGCTTAGATACAAGATAATCACAGAAGTTAAAAGTATATTAATATAACTGTGTTTGTTATGCAAAACTGGGAAATGGGTAATAAAGGGATTATCTATCTTTTAAAACAATAAAAATTCTGGTGTAGACTGTCCCTTTAACAAGCAGCAGTAATTAGACTGCTGCTTTCCTAACCTCTTTGCCACCTCTAAGGTGACGAAATTCAATCTCCCCGGTCTTGTCCGACCAGGTAGATTGACAGCTCTTGCCCGCGCGTGATTGACTGTGTGAATGGAAATTCAGCCCGCCAGAGGCGAGCTGCGGCGGACAGGGGCGCATATATGCGCCCCTCTCCACCTCAGCTTGATAAATCGCCCTCTCTAGTCTCAGCTCTGTTACACACAAAGAGGATGGTTTAACGCTATTTGCAGTCGGCCATTCCTGCTAGCTTTGCCCAGTCAATTAGAGATATACTGAGAGCAAATCAATGCATGCTAAATTTGTTTAATTTGTTAGCTGATTAAACTCCTTTGGTATGTACTGTTTGTGGAACAGAAAGTCTTTTACTACACAAGTACTAGTGCACTGTCAACTTAAAGGGACAATAAACACTATAAGATTGTAATATAAAACGCTAAATTATGCATGCTAAAACAATTTTGCAATATAGTTTCACTTTATTTTTACCCCTTTTTCCTGCAATTGAAGATTTATTTTTTATTAAAGGGACAGTTAACACCAGAATTTTTGTTGTTTAAAAATATATAGATAATCCCTTTATTGCCCATTCCCCAGTTTTTTGCAAAACCAACACTGTTATATTAATACACTTTTTACTGCTGTGACTAACTTGTATCTAAGCATCTTCTGACCGCCCCTAATCACATGACTTTTAGTTATTTTGCATATTGTTGCATTTTAGCCAATTAGTGCAGTGTCTGCCACTAGCCACGGACGTGATCACAATGCTATCTATATGGCCTACATGAGCTTGCTCTCCCCTGCTGTGAAAAGTAAATAAAATAGAGGCGGCCTTCAAGGGCTTAGAAATTATCATATGTGCCTCCCTAGGTTTGCTTTCAACTAGAATACCAAGAGAAAAAAGCAAAATTGTTGAAAGTTGTTTAATATTACATGCCCTATTTGAAAAATGAAAGTTTTTTTTTTGGACTTGACTGTCCCTTTAAGTCCTTTCTAATCTCTGTGTCAAAACCTTAACATACTGGAGTTCATCCACTAGATACTGCTATGGTTTTTTTTAAAAAAAAATAATGAATTTATCAACACTCTCTCTCTCTCCAGGATTTGAGGGAAAGTAGGGCTGGGCAATTATGGTGGACCAGTTTTTCTCATGGTTAAAGGCTCGCGTAAGCAATCCTGCACCAGAAGGTGGTTTGTGATCTGCATCCATAGCTTGAAAAATGAAGCCCTATGACATTCATATGGAAAAACTTTATATTACACACAAATTCACACCACATCGCCATGTCCTTTCTGAGCATTAGATCAGATCTATAGAAAACATGTTTTCCAAGGAAAGGGGCATGAAACACACAATTTTTTTTTTTCATGATTCGGATATAGCATTTCCCTTTTTATTAACCACTTTCCATTTTACTTTTATGATCCAATTTGCTTTGTATTGGTATTAAAGGGACAGTATACACCATTTTTCATATAACTACATGTAATAGACACTACTATAAAGAATATGCACAGATACTGATGTAAAAATCCAGTATAAAACATTTTTTAAAACTTACTTAGAAGCTCCTAGTTTAGCACTGTTGATGAAGTTAGGCTGGGACACCCAGTGAAAGGGGCTGGGATAACAGGAACAGACACTTCTCCCCCCCCCCCCTTCCCTGCATATGAAAATACAGATTACACAAACAAGGAGCCGCAGGCATCTGTAGACATCAGAATATGTCTAAAAACTTTGAGGCTTGGTTAGGAGTCTAAAAATCAGCACAAACTTTTTTTTTTTTTTAATAACTAACACTATACATTGTTACAAAGGCACACACAGATGGGCTATATAAATGGATCATATACAAAACATCACTGCAAAGAAAAAATCTAGTGTATAATGTCCCTTTAACTGTTGAAATGATACCTACCTAGTTAGGCTCAGGAGCGCAGTACTGGCAGCTAGTGTCTCCCAGTAGGGCATTGCTTCTCCTTCATCAAAGGATATCAAGAGAATGAAGCAATATTGATAATGGAATTACATTTAAAAGTTCTTTAAAAAATTCAGGTACAGCATATTCATTTTTAAAGAAAATTCTGGATTTCACTAGAAATCTTATTACCTATACAGAGAGCCAGTCATGGACTTATATTTGTTGCTTGAGTAACATTCTCAGTGTTAAACTCATTACAAATAGAGCAAAAACCCACATTGTTTTATTTAAAGGGACAGTCTACACTAAAATAGTTATTGTTTAAAAAGACACATGCCTTTACTACTCATTCTCCAACTTTGCACAACCAACATTGATATGTTAATATACTTTATAACATTTAAACCTCTAAATGTATGCCTGTTTCAAAGGCTCTATCGACAGCCTCTTAATCACACTTTTTAATTTGTTTTTCACAGCAGGAGATTGCTAGTTCATGTGGGCCATATAGATAACAATGTGTTCACGTCCGAGGAGTTATTTAAGATTTAGCACAACACAGTACTAAATGCAAGTCAATAGATAATAAATAAAATGTCATGTGATCAGGATGCTCTCAGAAGATGCTTAGATACAAGATAATCACAGAGGTAAAAAGTATATTATATGTAAAACTGGGGAATGGGTAATAAAAGGGATTATCTATCTTTTAAAACAATAAAAATTATATTGTAGACTGTCCCTTTAATCTTCACTTGACTATTTTGCTTGTGTTTCAAGCAATTGTTTTGGCAGACCTTGACACTGTTATAGTCTACAGACTGATGCAGAGTGTAATTGTGTGATGCAGATGAGAGATGTGGGCTTGATTTGCTTAAATTGAACATGTCAAAGGGTTGATAAGGAAACCTGTCTTTGTTTACTCTGACTAGAGCCCTGTAGATAAAGGCTGACTGCACAACCTTTCAGTTGTGCCACTCTATTTGTTTCTTTTTCCAGCTTGACACAAATTGTTTTTAAAAGTTTGCTGTTTTGTCTGGTCTCCAATGTATTCACTTACTGCTGTGATTTAAAGTCTAAAAAATAGTATTTAGATTTTAGTTCCTGCCGGCCAAGTATCCTTTTTAACATTAGAGAAATCCCAACACCCCCCCCCCCATCTCTAATCTGTATTAAAAGGGCCACTCGACTCCAAAAAACGTACCCATTCCCCAGTTCTCAACAGCCAACATGGTTATATTATTATACTTTTTACCTCTGTGATTACCTTCTATCTAAGCCTCTTCTGACAACCCCCTTTATCACATGAATATTATCTATTGACTGGCATTTTAGCTAATTAATGCATTGCCAAGCACAACTCCAAGGGAGAGAGAGAGCACAATGTTATCTATATGGTTCCCATGAATTGGCAGTAGGGATGGGCGAATTTGTTTATATTCATAGTCTAATGTTAGAACGAATGTTATTGTAGAAATTCGATTTTCATAATCGAATGTTAAGAACAAATGTTCTTATAAATTCTATTATCGAATGTTATTTACAGTTTTCAAATGTCACATTCAAATTCGAATATTACATTTATACAACACAGTTGTAGACTAGAAATACTATTTGGAATTTCAATATTAATATTTCTAGTCTAATACTGTGTTTTATAAATCTATTTCGAATTTGAATGTTACATTTATAAAACACAGTTGTAGACTAGAAATACTATTTTGAATTCAAATGTCACATTCAAATTCGAATATTACATTTTGAAATTGAATGTGATATAAAATACATAGCTAAACATTCTATTATTCGAACAAATATTTTTGAATGTTTTTGAAAAATTAGAAAATAGAATGTTATATAAACATTCGAAATTCGAATGAACTAATGTATTAAAAATCGTTTTGAATTTTTAGAAACATTCGCCCATACCTAATTAGCAGTCTCTTGTTGTGAAAAGCTAATAAAAAAGCATATAAGAGAGGCTGCCTGTAGTGGCTTATAAACAGGCAAAAAAAAAAATTGATGTTTATATGTTATAAAGTATATTATTATAACAATGTTGATTGTGCAAAGCTGGATAATGGGTAGTAAAGGTGTTATCTATCTTTTTAAACAATAATAATTTTGGTGTTGACCGTCCCTTTAACCTTTTAACGACGTTACGGGGGTTCTATTCTGTCCTAAATAGCACTGGGCTTTAGTGCCGTTAGAAACTGTTAGGACGTTCTATTCTGTCCTAACTCCTGTGCCTCTTCCGTGTTGGATCCGGTTGGGTAACGTGCCTAGCACCTCAGGCACTTCCCCAGGATCCAATCATCACGCAGGGGGTGTAACGATCGTCCCCTGCAACACTAACAGCCAGTGAGTGGGATCATTGGCTGTTACAAGTGTATCCACTTTCTCTCTTCCCTCACTGTGATTTGAGGGAGAGAGAAAGGGAGATTAGCGTGTCTGTGTGCTTGTGAAAAAAAGAAAAAAAAAAAATAAGAAAAAAAAATTATATATATATATATATATATATATATATATATATATATATATATATATATATATATATATATATATATATATATATATATATATTTAAAATATATATTTTTCCTTCTGATCACAGAGCTGCTACTGTGATCAGCCTAATATCACTGTGGTCAGCCTGTTAGGGCTCTGATCAGTGCCCAAAAGGGGCTCTTTAGTTACTGTTAACTCCTTTCCTGCCGTTCTCAATCACCGTCCTTCCCAGTGCTTTTCTAATGTTTTTTTTAAGATTTCATTAAAAAAAATTTAAAAAACAAAACAAACAAATCTGAGGGAATATGTGAGGTGGTAATTGGAGTAGTTTAGTGGGATTTTGGGGGAGGTGAAATGGGAATTGGTGGTGGTAAAGGGGTAATTGGTAGAAAAAAACAACCCTTATGGCACGCTATTCAGCAGAAGAGGCTTAATGTGCCACATTTTCATGTAAATAGGCAGACCCCATATTTGGCCCTGTAACTTCTGTAAACCCCATAAAACCTGTACATGGGGGTACTGTTGTACTCGTATGACATTTCCAAACACAAATATGTGTGTTTTTATAGCAGCAAAACATAAAAGGTTGATGACAAACAGCCAAAGTGCAGTGTTTGTGTAAAAAACACAACAAAAACGCATACAAAAAATATGACCATTACATTTGGCCAGGTGTTGTGACTTAAGAGGCTTCACAAAAAGACGTGACATGGCCCTTTTGGAATACCCTGGGGTATCTACTTTTGCAAATAGTATGCCATGATGGGGTAATTTTCATTCCTGGGCTGCTATAATGTACGAAAGGCGACTTTAGCCCAGAAAATGAATGTGCCAAATTTATATGTAAATGGGTAGGGCCTATGTTGGGCCCTGTAAATTCTAGAAATCTCAGAAAACCTGTACATGGGGGGTATAGTTATACTCGTAGGACATCACTGGACACGAGTATGGGTGTTTTTTTGCAGTAATAAAAATCAGGATGATGATATTCACAATAAAACCTTTTAGCTAACATAACATTTTTTTAATTTCTCACACTTACTTTGATGCTAAAAGAAAGCCCTGACTGTCCTTTAAAAAAAACAATATATAATTAGTGTGGGTGCACTTAATGTGAAAGGGGTAAATTATGGTTGAACAGAAATATAGCTGAAATTCTATGTTTTTTTTTATGTTCAGAACTTGGACATTGTGCCTATGTCGTGAAATGGTTAAATTTGTATATAATGAAGAGATGAGCTGAAAGGTGTCTAATAGTAGTATTCAGCAACAAACTTAAATAAATCATGCCCTCCGGTAAACCACACTCAAACCTAGTCACCCTCTGTATCTATCACAGACCAGACCTGCTTGAGCACAATTTTTTCATGTTTCGGGGTCGCTACTACCTCCAGAGGCGTGGGACCGCTATGGGGGCTAAATTTGCCCCCTCCTACGCCAACCTCTTTATGGGGTGGTGGGAGAGGACCCACATCTATGGAGGTAGCGGTGTGAATCCCTCTGACCAGGTCATCAAATATGTTCGCTATATTAATGACCTGCTCTTGATCTGGTCAGGTGATTACATCTCCGCGGAGAGATATGTGGAGTATCTGAACATTAATGAAGTTGGCATTCAGTTCACCTTTGAGTGGAACAAAACTGATATTTCCTTTTTGGATATTACCCTAAAAGGTATCCCCAATGAAAAGAGGGTTGTTTCCTCTCACTATAGAGAGCCCATTGCTGGTAACACCGTGTTACACGCCAAGAGCAGTCACCCCAAGCATGTCTTTTGCGGCATTGCCAAGGGCCAATTTATGAGGGTGCGATGCAACTGTAATATATATATATATATATATATATATATATATATATATATATATATATATATATATATATATATATATATATATATATATATATATATATATATATATATATATATATATATATATATATATATATATATATATATATATATACACACCACACACACAGTGTGTTGTTGTTGGGTTTTTTTTTTGTTTTTTTTTTTTTTATTTATAAATTTTTCTTTAGAAATTGAGTAGGAAAACGGCATGAGCCAGACATCTGTATAATAGTCAATCCCGCAAACTTGTATACACTTTTAATTTGGAATAATTCAAGATGATGCCATCACTTGCTGTATAAGCAGTTCAAATTCTGTCATTCTTCGTGGCTATAAATCTAATGTGCTTCTATGCTCACTTTTTTATAAGCTTAATTTTTCTGAACACATTTATATTATGAATGAATGTATTGTCTTTTGGATTTTTACCTGATTTTCCTGCAAGATATCCCTTTACAATGTATTTTTATATGTATGTGCGAAAAATGTATATAACCATTTCATAATAAGGTTGTGATGAGTGTCCCTCTTCTGGAAAGTTCTCTACTGTTTTTCAAAGCCTTCTAAATTGTATGTCCTATCCAAATAATGAAATAAAAATTTGGGGTTTTCTGTCCCTTTAAGTTCTGTATCAACACTGTAGATTTGCATAATCAACAAAGGCATGATAAGAAGACAATGCAATAGCACTTAGTCTGAACTTCAAATTAATAGTACATTTTCTCCAACATAGGTGTGTCCGGTCCACGGCGTCATCCTTACTTGTGGGATATTCTCTTCCCCAACAGGAAATGGCAAAGAGCCCAGCAAAGCTGGTCACATGATCCCTCCTAGGCTCCGCCTACCCCAGTCATTCTCTTTGCCGTTGTACAGGCAACATCTCCACGGAGATGGCTTAGAGTTTTTTAGTGTTTAACTGTAGTTTTTATTATTCAATCAAGAGTTTGTTATTTTGAAATAGTGCTGGTATGTACTATTTACTCAGAAACAGAAAAGAGATGAAGATTTCTGTTTGTATGAGGAAAATGATTTTAGCAACCGTCACTAAAATCCATGGCTGTTCCACACAGGACTGTTGAGAGCAATTAACTTCAGTTGGGGGAACAGTGTGCAGTCTCTTGCTGCTTGAGGTATGACACATTCTAACAAGACGATGTAATGCTGGAAGCTGTCATTTTCCCTATGGGATCCGGTAAGCCATGTTTATTACGATCGTAAATAAGGGCTTCACAAGGGCTTATTAAAACTGTAGACTTTTTCTGGGCTAAATCGATTCATTATCAACACATATTTAGCCTTGAGGAATCATTTTATCTGGGTATTTTGATATAATACTATCGGCAGGCACTGTTTTAGACACCTTATTCTTAGGGGCTTTCCCAAAGCATAAGCAGAGCCTCATTTTCGCGCCGGTGTGGCGCACTTGTTTTTGAGAGGCATGGCATGCAGTCGCATGTGAGAGGAGCTCTGATACTTAGAAAAGACTTTCTGAAGGCGTCATTTGGTATCGTATTCCCCTTTGGGCTTGGTTGGGTCTCAGCAAAGCAGATACCAGGGACTGTAAAGGGGTTAAAGTTCAAAACGGCTCCGGTTCCGTTATTTTAAGGGTTAAAGCTTCCAAATTTGGTGTGCAATACTTTTAAGGCTTTAAGACACTGTGGTGAAAATTTGGTGAATTTTGAACAATTCCTTCATGTTTTTTCGCAATTGCAGTAATAAAGTGTGTTCAGTTTAAAATTTAAAGTGACAGTAACGGTTTTATTTTAAAACGTTTTTTGTACTTTGTTATCAAGTTTATGCCTGCTTTAACATGTCTGAACTACCAGATAGACTGTGTTCTGAATGTGGGGAAGCCAGAATTCCTATTCATTTAAATAAATGTGATTTATGTGATAATGATAATGATGCCCAAGATGATTCCTCAAGTGAGGGGAGTAAGCATGGTACTGCATCATTCCCTCCTTCGTCTACACGAGTCTTGCCCACTCAGGAGGCCCCTAGTACATCTAGCGCGCCAATACTCCTTACTATGCAACAATTAACGGCTGTAATGGATAATTCTGTCAAAAACATTTTAGCCAAAATGAACACTTATCAGCGTAAGCGCGGCTGCTCTGTTTTAGATACTGAAGAGCATGACGACGCTGATATTAATATTTCTGAAGGGCCCCTAACCCAGTCTGATGGGGCCAGGGAGGTTTTGTCTGAGGGAGAAATTACTGGTTCAGGGAACATTTCTCAACAGGCTGAACCTGATGTGATTGCATTTAAATTTAAGTTGGAACATCTCCGCATTCTGCTTAAGGAGGTATTATCCACTCTGGATGATTGTGACAAGTTGGTCATCCCAGAGAAACTTTGTAAAATGGACAAGTTCCTAGAGGTGCCGGGGCTCCCAGAAGCTTTTCCTATACCCAAGCGGGTGGCGGACATTGTTAATAAAGAATGGGAAAGGCCCGGTATTCCTTTCGTCCCTCCCCCCATATTTAAAAAATTGTTTCCTATGGTCGACCCCAGAAAGGACTTATGGCAGACAGTCCCCAAGGTCGAGGGAGCGGTTTCCACTTTAAACAAACGCACCACTATACCCATAGAGGATAGTTGTGCTTTCAAAGATCCTATGGATAAAAAATTAGAAGGTTTGCTTAAAAAGATGTTTGTTCAGCAAGGTTACCTTCTACAACCAATTTCATGCATTGTCCCTGTCGCTACAGCCGCATGTTTCTGGTTCGATGATCTGATAAAAGCGGTCGATAGTGATTCTCCTCCTTTGGAGGAGATTATGGACAGAATCAATGCTCTCAAATTGGCTAATTCTTTCACCCTAGACGCCACTTTGCAATTGGCTAGGTTAGCGGCTAAGAATTCTGGGTTTGCTATCGTGGCGCGCAGAGCGCTTTGGTTGAAATCTTGGTCGGCTGATGCGTCTTCCAAGAACAAGCTACTTAACATTCCTTTCAAGGGGAAAACGCTGTTTGGCCCTGACTTGAAAGAGATTATCTCTGATATCACTGGGGGTAAGGGCCATGCCCTTCCTCAGGATCGGCCTTTCAAGGCAAAAAATAAACCTAATTTTCGTCCCTTTCGTAGAAACGGACCAGCCCAAGGTGCTACGTCCTCTAAGCAAGAGGGTAATACTTCTCAAGCCAAGCCAGCTTGGAGACCAATGCAAGGCTGGAACAAGGGAAAGCAGGCCAAGAAACCTGCCACTGCTACCAAGACAGCATGAAATGTTGGCCCCCGATCCGGGACCGGATCTGGTGGGGGGCAGACTCTCTCTCTTCGCTCAGGCTTGGGCAAGAGATGTTCTGGATCCTTGGGCGCTAGAAATAGTCTCCCAAGGTTATCTTCTGGAATTCAAGGGACTTCCCCCAAGGGGGAGGTTCCACAGGTCTCAGTTGTCTTCAGACCACATAAAAAGACAGGCATTCTTACATTGTGTAGAAGACCTGTTAAAAATGGGAGTGATTCATCCTGTTCCATTAAGAGAACAAGGGATGGGGTTCTACTCCAATCTGTTCATAGTTCCCAAAAAAGAGGGAACGTTCAGACCAATCTTAGATCTCAAGATCTTAAACAAGTTTCTCAAGGTTCCATCGTTCAAGATGGAAACCATTCGAACTATTCTTCCTTCCATCCAGGAAGGTCAATTCATGACCACGGTGGATTTAAAGGATGCGTATCTACATATTCCTATCCACAAGGAACATCATCGGTTCCTAAGGTTCGCATTCCTGGACAAACATTACCAGTTCGTGGCGCTTCCTTTCGGATTAGCCACTGCTCCAAGGATTTTCACAAAGGTACTAGGGTCCCTTCTAGCTGTGCTAAGACCAAGGGGCATTGCTGTAGTACCTTACTTGGACGACATTCTGATTCAAGCGTCGTCCCTTCCTCAAGCAAAGGCTCACACGGACATTGTCCTGGCCTTTCTCAGATCTCACGGGTGGAAAGTGAACGTGGAAAAGAGTTCTCTATCCCCGTCAACAAGGGTTCCCTTCTTGGGAACAATAATAGACTCCTTAGAAATGAGGATTTTTCTGACAGAAGCCAGAAAAACAAAGCTTCTAGACTCTTGTCGGATACTTCATTCCGTTCCTCTTCCTTCCATAGCTCAGTGCATGGAAGTGATCGGGTTGATGGTAGCGGCAATGGACATAGTTCCTTTTGCGCGCATTCATCTAAGACCATTACAACTGTGCATGCTCAGTCAGTGGAATGGGGACTATACAGACTTGTCTCCGAAGATACAAGTAAATCAGAGGACCAGAGACTCACTCCGTTGGTGGCTGTCCCTGGACAACCTGTCACAAGGGATGACATTCCGCAGACCAGAGTGGGTCATTGTCACGACCGACGCCAGTCTGATGGGCTGGGGCGCGGACTGGGGATCCCTGAAAGCTCAGGGTCTTTGGTCTCGGGAAGAATCTCTTCTACCGATAAATATTCTGGAACTGAGAGCGATATTCAATGCTCTCAAGGCTTGGCCTCAGCTAGCGAGGGCCAAGTTCATACGGTTTCAATCAGACAACATGACAACTGTTGCGTACATCAACCATCAGGGGGGAACAAGGAGTTCCCTAGCGATGGAAGAAGTGACCAAAATCATTCTATGGGCGGAGTCTCACTCCTGCCACCTGTCTGCTATCCACATCCCAGGAGTGGAAAATTGGGAAGCGGATTTTCTGAGTCGTCAGACATTGCATCCGGGGGAGTGGGAACTCCATCCGGAAATCTTTGCCCAAGTCACTCAGCTGTGGGGCATTCCAGACATGGATCTGATGGCCTCTCGTCAGAACTTCAAAGTTCCTTGCTACGGGTCCAGATCCAGGGATCCCAAGGCGGCTCTAGTGGATGCACTAGTAGCACCTTGGACCTTCAAACTAGCTTATGTGTTCCCGCCGTTTCCTCTCATCCCCAGGCTGGTAGCCAGGATCAATCAGGAGAGGGCGTCGGTGATCTTGATAGCTCCTGCGTGGCCACGCAGGACTTGGTATGCAGATCTGGTGAATATGTCATCGGCTCCACCTTGGAAGCTACCTTTGAGACGAGACCTTCTTGTTCAGGGTCCGTTCGAACATCCGAATCTGGTTTCACTCCAGCTGACTGCTTGGAGATTGAACGCTTGATTTTATCGAAGCGAGGGTTCTCAGATTCTGTTATTGATACTCTTGTTCAGGCCAGAAAGCCTGTAACTAGAAAGATTTACCACAAAATTTGGAAAAAATATATCTGTTGGTGTGAATCTAAAGGATTCTCTTGGGACAAGGTTAAGATTCCTAGGATTCTATCCTTCCTTCAAGAAGGATTGGAAAAAGGATTATCTGCAAGTTCCCTGAAGGGACAGATTTCTGCCTTGTCGGTGTTACTTCACAAAAGACTGGCTGCTGTGCCAGATGTTCAAGCCTTTGTTCAGGCTCTGGTTAGAATTAAGCCTGTTTACAAACCTTTGACTCCTCCTTGGAGTCTCAATTTAGTTCTTTCAGTTCTTCAGGGGGTTCCGTTTGAACCCTTGCATTCCGTTGATATTAAGTTATTATCTTGGAAAGTTTTGTTTTTAGTTGCAATTTCTTCTGCCAGAAGAGTTTCAGAATTATCTGCTCTGCAGTGTTCTCCTCCTTATCTGGTGTTCCATGCAGATAAGGTGGTTTTACGTACTAAACCTGGTTTTCTTCCAAAAGTTGTTTCTAACAAAAACATTAACCAGGAGATTATCGTACCTTCTCTGTGTCCGAAACCAGTTTCAAAGAAGGAACGTTTGTTGCACAATTTGGATGTTGTTCGCGCTCTAAAATTCTATTTAGATGCTACAAAGGATTTTAGACAAACATCTTCCTTGTTTGTTGTGTATTCTGGTAAAAGGAGAGGTCAAAAAGCAACTTCTACCTCTCTCTCTTTTTGGATTAAAAGCATCATCAGATTGGCTTACGAGACTGCCGGACGGCAGCCTCCCGAAAGAATCACAGCTCATTCCACTAGGGCTGTGGCTTCCACATGGGCCTTCAAGAACGAGGCTTCTGTTGATCAGATATGTAGGGCAGCGACTTGGTCTTCACTGCACACTTTTACCAAATTTTACAAGTTTGATACTTTTGCTTCTTCTGAGGCTATTTTTGGGAGAAAGGTTTTGCAAGCCGTGGTGCCTTCCATTTAGGTGACCTGATTTGCTCCCTCCCTTCATCCGTGTCCTAAAGCTTTGGTATTGGTTCCCACAAGTAAGGATGACGCCGTGGACCGGACACACCTATGTTGGAGAAAACAGAATTTATGTTTACCTGATAAATTACTTTCTCCAACGGTGTGTCCGGTCCACGGCCCGCCCTGGTTTTTTTAATCAGGTCTGATAATTTATTTTCTTTAACTACAGTCACCACGGTACCATATGGTTTCTCCTATGCAAATATTCCTCCTTAACGTCGGTCGAATGACTGGGGTAGGCGGAGCCTAGGAGGGATCATGTGACCAGCTTTGCTGGGCTCTTTGCCATTTCCTGTTGGGGAAGAGAATATCCCACAAGTAAGGATGACGCCGTGGACCGGACACACCGTTGGAGAAAGTAATTTATCAGGTAAACATAAATTCTGTTTTTGTTAAATAAATTGAAAAGTTATGTCTATTTCCACTCCCCCTGTACCAAGTGACAGCCATCAGCCAATCACAAATGCATATACGTATATGCTGTGAATTGTTGCACATGCTCAGTAGGAGCTGGTGACTCAAAAAGTTTAAATATAAAAAAAACTGTGCACATTTTGTTAATGGAAGTAAATTGGAAAGTTGTTTAAAATTGCATGCTCTATCTGAATCATGAAGTTTAATTTTGACTTTAGTGCCCCTTTAAGTTGAAGGAAATGTATAAATGGCCAGTCTACTTTCTGTGCTGATTAATGTGACAATCCACTTACAACAATCACGTTATTTCCCTATGCTTCAGCTTAGCCTCGCGTAATCTGATAATAATTAGAATGCTGCATGTTTGTTTGAAAACCAGGGCAATCCAAACATTTTAAAATCCCTTCTGCATTCTAGAAATAGGAGATTAATCAAAGTTTAAAAATGATGTCCCAGAGACATGTTAATGAAAAGGGAATGTAACATACTCAAATAGCTTTAAAAAGGGATTTGATCAACTATTAAATGACATGAGCTTCCTTCCTTCCTTCCTTCTCCTCAAATTTGCTTCATTCTCTTGTTATCCTGAAGGAACAGCATTGTACTACTGGCAGCTAGCTGAACACATCTAGTTAGCCAATCACAAATGACAAATGTGTGCAGGCACCAATCGGCAGCAAGCTACTCACTAGTGTGGGATGTGTGTTCATTTTTCATCAAGAGATACCAAGAGAACAAAGCCCATTTTAAAAATAGAAGTGAATGTAAAAGTGTCTTAAAAATGCATGCACTATCTGAATCATGCAAGTCTAATTTTGACTTTCCTATCCCTTTTAATATTTGATCCTGGTTTTATCTATAAAATGGATGATTTCAAAATTGCGTTTTGTTGGAGAAAAAAAATAAAATGGTTTTTTTATAGTAGTTTGAGAATTATTGGCTTAGCCAGTATAAATGCATTTCTGTCAGTTGTGCATAAAACATGCATTTCCTGCTAGGTCCTAATTTTTTTTTTTTTTTTACAACCTTATTTTAAAGGCCACTGAGGGCCTAAAAGAGGACATTTCTCTTGCAAGGTGTATCCAGTCCACGGATTCATCCTTTACTTGTGGGATATTCTCATTCCCTACAGGAAGTAGCAAAGAGAGCACACAGCAAAGCTGTCCATATAACTCCCCCTCTAGCTCCACCCCCCAGTCATTCTCTTTGCTGGCTCTAAGCACTAGGGTCTCTCTCGGGAGTGTAAAGTGAATGTGGTGTTAGAATTGTAGTTTTTATTATCTTCAATCAAAAGTTTATTTTAAATGGTACCGGTTTGTACT
Organism: Bombina bombina; assembly: GCF_027579735.1. Classification (NCBI taxonomy): domain Eukaryota; kingdom Metazoa; phylum Chordata; class Amphibia; order Anura; family Bombinatoridae; genus Bombina; species Bombina bombina. Next base: position 431,723,565 of record NC_069501.1, on the reverse strand, counting down.
ATTTACTCTCTAGCAGAAAAGTGATGAAGATTTCTGCTGAGGAAAATGATTTTAGCATGTTGTAACTAAAATCCACTGCTGTTCCCACACAGGACTGAGGAGTACCAGAAAACTTCAGTTGGGGGGAACAGTTTGCATGGTGATCTGCAATATGGTATGTTCAGTCATTTATTTCTAGACAAGACTGAGATAATGCTAGAAGACTGACAAGATCCCCATGAGGGGAGGGTAAGCTATGTTCACAGACTTAGTAAGGAATTGAATGCTTACATAATAGGGCTAATATACTGGTTGACACTTAGCCAAACAATCGATTGCCCTGAATAAGGAAAAATCGTTTTGCAAGACACTTTGAAAGCCCTTTTGGGTTTTTTTCTGGGGTTATTACCACATGGCTGTTTTTTAGTCACTTAGGAGTGATTTACTAGGCCTCACAGCTCCGGAGTAGAGTGGGAGGGGCCTAATTGCCTCAGATGCACAGTTAGAATTGCAGAGAAGTTCATGCAGTTTCACATGGAGGGTCCTGCTGCTGTTTGAGGGCCTTAAGGAAGCTATATTCCCCCAAATCTGATCCCTAAGGGAAGGTAGGGCCACAGCAAGGCTGTGGCAAGATGCTGTAGTGATTTAACCAGGTGTTGGCTTTAGGCTGCTCCGGTTTGGGCATTAAGGGGTTAATCGTTTTGAAACTTGGGGTGCAATCTTATTAAGGCTTTAGCTACATACTGTGAAAATTTCAGAAAAATTGCTGCATTTTTCACAGTTTTGTAAAATTGTGTGCTTTTTATCTCTTAAAGGCACGGTAACGTTTTTTTCAAATTGTGTTTTTTATTTGATTAAAGTGATTCCAAGCCTGTTTGTGTACTCTACTAGTCTGTTAAACATGTCTGACACTAAGGAAAATCCTTGTTCAATGTGTTTAGAAGCCATGGTGGAACCCCCTCTCAGAATGTGTCCCACTTGTACTGATATGTCTATACACTTTAAAGATCATATTGTTGCACTTAAAAATGTGGCCCAAGATGATTCTCAGACTGACGGTAACGAGGGTAGCCCGTCTGCCTCTCCCCAAGTGTCACAACCAGTTACGCCCGCGCAAGCGACGCCTAGTACCTCTAGTGCGTCTAACCCTTTTACATTACAAGACTTAGCGGCAGTCATGGATAATTCTCTTACAGCCTTCTTATCTAAACTGCCCGTGTTACCTGCAAAGCGTGATAGCTCAGTTTTAAGAACAGATTATGAGCATTCTGACGCTTTGGTAGCCGTATCTGATATACCCTCACAACGCTCTGAAGTGGGAGCGAGGGATTTGATGTCTGAGGGAGAAGTCTCTGATTCAGGAAGGGTTCCTCCCCAGACAGATTCAGATACATTGGCTTTTAAATTTAAACTAGAACACCTCCGTGTTTTACTTAGGGAGGTATTAGCTACTCTGGATGACTGTGACCCTTTGGTGATCCCAGAGAAATTGTGTAAAATGGACAAGTACCTAGAGGTCCCTGTTTACACGGATGCGTTTCCGGTCCCTAAGAGGATTGCGGATGTAGTTACTAGGGAGTGGGATAGGCCAGGTGTCCCCTTTGTCCCCCCTCCTGTTTTTAAGAAAATGTTCCCCATATCTGACCCCATGCGGGACTCATGGCAGACGGTCCCTAAGGTGGAGGGTGCTATTTCTACACTAGCTAAACGCACAACCATACCAATTGAAGACAGTTGTGCTTTTAAAGACCCTATGGATAAAAAATTAGAGGGTTTACTTAAGAAAATTTTTGTTCAACAAGGTTTTCTTCTCCAACCTATTGCCTGCATTATTCCTGTAACTACTGCAGCTGCTTTCTGGTTTGAGGCGCTGGAAGACTCGCTCCAGACGGAGACCTCATATAAGGAAATTATGGATAGAGTTAAGGCTCTAAAGCTAGCTAATTCTTTTATCACTGACACCGCTTTCCAAATAGTTAGTTAGCGGCGAAAAAATTGCAGGTTTCGCCATTTTGGCGCGCAGGGCGCTATGGCTAAAGTCCTGGTCGGCCGATGTGTCTTCCAAATCCAAGCTTTTGAACATTCCTTTCAAAGGGAAGACCCTATTCGGGCCTGAATTGAAAGATTATTTCAGACATCACCGGGGGAAAAGACCATGCTCTCCCTCAGGACAAAGCCTTTAAAACAAAGAACAAAGCTAATTTTCGTTCCTTTTGCAATTTCAGGAACGGCCCCGCTTCATCCTCTCCGGCTGCAACGCAAGACTGTAACGCTTCACAGCCCAAGGCAAACTGGAAACCTTACCAGGGCTGGAATAAGGGTAAACAGGCCAAAAAGCCTGCAGCTGCCACCAAGACAGCATGAAGGGGTAGCCCCCGATCCGGGACCGGATCTAGTAGGGGGCAGACTCTCTCTCTCTTCGCTCAGGCCTGGGCAAGAGATGTACACGATCCTTGGGCATTAGAGATTGTAGCCCAGGGATACCTTCTAGAATTCAAGGACTCTCCTCCAAGGGGAAGGTTCCACATTTCTAGTCTGTCTACAGATCAGACAAAGAGAGAGGCGTTTTTACGCTGTGTAGAAGATCTACATACAATGGGAGTGATCCACCCAGTTCCAATTGCAGAACAAGGACTGGGGTTTTACTCAAACCTGTTTGTGGTTCCCAAAAAAAGAAGGAACTTTCAGACCAATCCTGGATCTCAAAATTCTAAACAAATTCCTCAGCGTCCCATCATTCAAGATGGCGACCATTCGGACAATCTTACCAATGATCCAGGAGGGTCAATATATGACTACCGTGGATCTAAAGGAATGCGTATCTGCACATTCCTATCCACAAAGATCATCACCAGTTTCTCAGGTTCGCCTTTCTGGACAAGCATTTTCAGTTTGTGGCTCTTCCTTTCGGGTTGGCCACTGCTCTCAGAATTTTCACAAAGGTGCTAGGGTCCCTCCTTGCGGTTCTAAGACCGCGGGGCATAGCAGTGCCACCTTACCTAGACGACATCTTAATTCAACCAAGTCTCACACGGAGATTGTATTGGCCTTTCTGAGGTCTCACGGGTGGAAGGTGAATATCAAAAAGAGTTCTCTCTCCCCCCTCACAAGAGTTCCATTCCTAGGAACCCTGGTAGACTCGGTAGAAATGAAAATATTTCTGACGGAGGTCAGAAAGCTAAAACTCTTAACTACTTGCCGAGCTCTTTATTCCATTCCTCGGCCATCTGTGGCTCAGTGCATGGAGACAATCTGACTAATGGTTGCGGCAAAGGACATAGTCCCTTTTGCTCGGAAACACCTCAGACCACTGCAACTATGCATGCTCAAACAGTGAAATGGGGATTATGCAGATTTGTCTCCTCAAATTCAGTTGGACCAGGAGACCAGAGATTCTCTTCTCTGGTGGTTGTCTCAGGATCACCTGTCTCAAGGAATATGTTTCCGCAGGCCAGAGTGGATCATCGTAACGACCGACGCCAGTCTGTTAGGCTGGGGTGCGGTCTGGGACTCCCTGAAAGCTCAGGGCTTATGGTCTCGGGAAGAAACTCTTCTCCCGATAAACATTCTGGAACTGAGGGCAATATTCAACGCTCTTCAGGCATGGCCTCAACTAGCGGCGGCCAAATTCATCAGATTTCAGGCGGACAACATGACAACAGTAGCTTACGTCAATCATCAGGGGGGAACAAAGAGTTCCCTAGCGATGACGGAAGTAACCAAAATAATCAGGTGGGCGAAGGATCACTCCTGCCATCTCTCAGCAATTCACATCCCAGGAGTAGACAACTGGGAGGCGGATTTTCTAAGTCGTCAGCCTTTTCACCCGGGGGAGTGGGAACTCCACCCTGAGCTATTTGCCCAGCTGACTCGGCTATGGGGCACCCCAGAGTTGGATCTGATGGCGTCCCGTCAGAACACCAAACTTCCTCTCTACGGGTCCAGGTCCTGGGATCCCAAGGCGGTATTGATAGATGCTCTAGCAGCGCCTTAGTCCTTCAATCTGGCTTATGTTTTTCCACCGTTTCCTCTCCTCCCGCGTCTGGTTGCCAGAATCAAGCAGGAGAAGGCTTTGGTGATTCTGATAGCGCCTGCATGGCCACGCAGGACTTGGTATGCAGACCTAGTGGACATGTCATCTGTCCCACCATGGACACTGCCAATGAGGCAGGATCTTCTAATACAGGGTCCGTTCAAGCATCCAAATTCAGTTTCTCTGCGTCTGACTGCTTGGAGATTGAACGCTTAATTCTATCAAAGCGTGGGTTCTCTTTACCAAGAGACAGAGGAGGGTTGGGCCTACCAGATATTTCTAAATACAAAAAAGCTATAGGACTGCAGAGGATAGTTGAATGGGCTCATAATCCTAAACATAAAGCATGGGTGGAATTAGACAGACAAATTTTGAAGGTTAGTAATGTTGGCTCTCTAGCATGGCTTCCTCCCGCACAGCGCCCCAAGGTAATTCACAGATACCATCTATTTGAAGAAGCGTTCAGTAATTGGGACTCTACTGTCATGACTTCCACTAACATCTCCACATACCTCTCTCCCCTAACACCAGTTATCGAAAACCCGGAGATACCCTATCATAGACTAGGATTCCATAAAATCATACCCTACAGAGTCAGGGAGGGTTCAGTCTCAGGAGTTGTAGAGTCGGGACAGATCAAATCACATGAAACTCTTAGGACATTTCAACCCAATATCTTCACCCCGTGGATGCATTACAATCAGTTAATACACTTTATCTCTAACCATAAACGTAAGCGAGAAATGGATAGATCTCTTACCACCTTTGAGAGGTTATGCACTAGTGATTCCCTCCCAGGACACTTAATCTCCCTCATATACAAGATAGTGACCATGCAGGAATCAGACTCACTCCCGACTTACACTACTCGTTGGTCAGAGGACCTAGGGTTGGATATTGCCTTAGAACAATGGCTAAAAGCGTTTAAACTTATAAAAAAATCATCGGTCTCATCGACCATACAAGAATCACATATTAAACTCCTTTAGCAGGTGGTACCTGACGCCTATCAGATTACACAGATTTTTCCCAACGGCTAGCCCTCTGTGTTGGAGGGGCTGCGGAGACCATGGCTCCCTGCTGCATATATGGTGGTCATGCCCCACTTTAACGCCTTTTTGGAATGAGGTTGTCGGTAAAATGTCCGAGATTTTGCAGATCAGCGTCCCTACAAGCCCTGAAATCTTGCTTTTACTAAGACTACCCAAGATGGCAAGCCAGGCGCATCTGGCGTTGCTGCTAATTATGCTCACCAGTGCGAAGAAGCTGATCCCAAGAAAATTGAAGACCCGCTCGATCCCCACCCTGGGTGAGTGGAGCCTTCAGGTAGAGGAGTTACTGACCCTAGAGAGATTCCACTATCTCAAAAACCACACACTAGACAAATTTGAATTCCTACTAGCATTATGGCGCGGCACAATATAAAGCCCTTGTTGTTAAATCGAGAAATCACGATCTGATTTTTTTTTTTTTTTTTCCCTTTATTCTCTTCTCTTTCTTTTTCCTTGATCTTTTCCCCCCCTTTACCCCCTTTTTAGAATGACTTACCCTACCAACTCTCCCTTCCCTCTAAACAAGCTGTTTGATATATTGTTTTCACATGATTATCTTAAAGTTGCTTAAAAACAGTATGATTGTAAACTCACGTGTCCAGCTTAGCTCTGGAAATGGGGGTGTATATCAATTTGTAGTGTATGACTTTTTCAGCCTTTAACAAGACTGAATTTTCTTATGTTTTTTTTTCATAAGTACTGTATGGCTTCTTCATGATTGTATTTTTGTTTATCCAATAAAGCTCTTTGAAAAACCAAAAAAAAAAAAAAAAAAAAAAAGCGTGGGTTCTCTGAGTCAGTTATAGATACTCTGATTCAGGCTAGAAAGCCTGTCACCAGGAAAATCTACCATAAGATATGGCGGAAATATCTTTGTTGGTGTGAATCCAAGGGTTACTCATGGAGTAAGATTAGGATTCCCAGGATATTGTCCTTTCTCCAAGAAGGACTGGAGAAAGGATTGTCAGCTAGTTCCTTAAAAGGACAAATATCTGCTCTGTCTATCCAGTTACAAAAGCGTCTGGCAGAGGTACCAGACGTTCAAGCGTTTGCTCAGGCTTTAGTCAGAATCAAGCCTGTCTATAAACCTGTGGCTCCGCCATGGAGTTTGAATCTAGTTCTTTCAGTTCTTCAAGGGGTTCCGTTTGAACCTTTGCATTCCATAGACATTAAGTTGTTATCTTGGAAAGTTTTTTTTTTTGATAGCTATCTCTTCTGCTCGAAGAGTTTCAGAATTATCTGCCTTACAGTGTGATTCACCTTACCTGGTGTTCCACGCAGATAAGGTAGTTTTGCGTACCAAGCCTGGTTTTCTTCCTAAAGTTGTTTCTAACAAGAATATTAACCAGGAAGTAGTTGTTCCTTCTCTGTGTCCTAATCCATCTTCGAAGAAGAAACGTCCATTACACAATCTTGATGTAGTTTGGGCTTTAAAGTTCTATTTACAAGCAACTAAGGATTTCAGACAAACATCTTCCTTGTTTGTTATCTATTCTGGTAAGAGGAGAGGTCAGAAAGCTACTGCTACCTCTTTCCTTTTGGCTGAAAAGCATCATCCGTTTGGCCTATGAGACTACTGGCAAGCAGCCTCCTGAAAGAATTACTGCTCATTCTACCAGAGCAGTGGCTTCCACATGGGCTTTCAAGAATGAGGCTTCTGTTGAACAGATTTGTAAGGCAGTGACTTGGTCTTCACTGCATACTTTTGCCAAATTTTACAAATTCGATACTTTTGCTTCTTCTGAGGCTATTTTTGGGAGACAGGTTTTGCAAGCAGTGGTGCCTTCCGTTTAAGGTACCTGTCTTGTTCCCTCCCTTCATCAGTGTCCTAAAGCTTTGGTATTGGTATCCCACAAGTAAAGGATGAATCCGTGGACTGGATACACCTTGCAAGAGAAAACAGAATTTATGCTTACCTGATAAATTACTTTCTCTTGCGGTTTTTGTTTAAACTACAGTCACCACTGCACCCTATGGTTTCTCCTTTTTCTTCCTAACCTTTGGTCGAATGACTGGGGGGGTGGAGCTAGAGGGGGAGCTATATGGACAGCTTTGCTGTGTACTCTCTTTGCTACTTCCTGTAGGGAATGAGAATATCCCACAAGTAAAGGATGAATCTGTGGACTGGATACACCGCAAGAGAAAGTAATTTATCAGGTAAGCATAAATTCTGTTTTTTTTAAAGTTGCGTTTTTTTTAAAATTCCTTTTATAGAGGGGAGAAATTTGTGAGTCAAGTCCCTATCCACTAATAAAGTAGTAGGAGTTTATAAGTCTGTGAGCAATCAGCCAAGTAGCACACAAACAACCTAGAAATACTATGGACTTTAGCGTTCTATTATGCTGCTTTAGAGTGCTTGTCGTGCAACCCCTCTTGTGCTTGCTGCTTGTTTGTGTGCGTTTGTATATATGTGTATAGATAGTGTCATCTTTGGTTCAAACCTACCTAAGTCCATAGTGTATTTTTACCACACACACAATTTACTACATATAGCGTAATTGAAAATAGGGGATTAGTAATTTTCATACAGAATAAAATAAAATGTGCAGCAAGGGTTATTGTGTTTTGTTTTGTTTCCCCTCTTGTTCTGGGATACAGGAAACGCGCACACATCTCTAATATTTTTGCAATTTAAAGGGCCATTATAATAATTTGTTAGAGCATGTCATTTTTATCACTAGCAATGCAGCAAAGCTATGTTTAACTCCTGCAAAAGTACTGCTCATGACACAGAGGACTGAGGGGTTCTCGAGCAGTACTTTAAACTTTGTGTTGAACCTCTGCTGCATCAATGATGATGGCCCTATAATGTTGATGTTTCTGATTGCCTTGGTGAAACTATTTTTGTTATCAAATTAAAACTTTTTTTCCTATAAAACATATTTTATTATAAGAAAAGCAATTTGTTTTATTTTGGTTGTCATTAGACTTGTTCATACATTTTCTTTCTGCCATGAAGTAGCTGTCTTTACTAGTCACACTTTTCTTTCCAATGGCATGGAGTATCCACAAATCCATTCTAATTACTAGTGAGAATTCAACTCCTGGCCACTAGGAGTTGGCAAAGAACATCCCAGCAAAGTTCTAAGTATCCCTCCCACTTCCCATAATCCCCAGTCATTCTTTGCCTTGTACATCAGGAGGATGTTCGAAGAGCTCTAGCTGTTGCTTGGGATTTGGTCTGATTTCATTTTTCCTCTGTCTTCCTTCCTTGGGTGATAGCCCGTATCAGGAGCAAGCTTCGGATTTGGGTTGCGGACATGGTGTTGATGTCGTCATCTCCTCTTTGAGGAAGGACCCGCTACTTCATGGTCCTTTTCTTCATTCGAATCTAGTTTCTCTGAAGCTGACTGCATGGAGACAGAATGCCTAGTTTTGTCTAAATGAGGTTTTTCTGAATAGTTATTGTCTCCTTAATCTATGCTTGTACACCGGTTTCTCGCACACTTTCATTTGCTAGTGCAATTCTTGGAGTTTTCTTTGGCGTAAAGTGAGAATACCCTGTATTTTCTTCATAAACTGTATTTTCTTCATCCACTTCCCCCATCCCACAGTCATTCTTTGCCTTTCGTCCCAGGAGGTTGGCAGAGAAGTGTAAGAAGTTTTTAATGGTCTCTTATGGAGGGTAGTACTCTTCGGAATGGGACTGGAGTTTTAAGTAGTCCTGTCAGCCTCTCAGTGGGAGCATGGATAAAAGTTAGAGTTCGGAGATGCAGGGAGAGTTTTCCTGCGAAACCATCCCGACTCAGATTAACAACTCCATCAGCAATCAGCGTTGACGAGTTTCACTGGCTGCTTTCTTCTCAAGTCCATGGCAAAAGCGACGCTACTATCTGTCACACTTTAAGTGCCGTGTTCCTGTTCCACGGTGTAGATTCCAGTAAGATTGTTTCATTTTACTTTCATCATGGATGTCTTTTAATTACAAATGTTTTTCTGAGAGGCTGCAACCTCGTGGGAATAACTTAAGCACAGGGTCTCAGTGAGGCTCCTTTTTGTATCTTGGAATCAAGGGTTAATGTCTCCTGAGGGGGGTTATTGAACAGGTTTTTTTTTTTGTAATCATGTTTGTTATATGAGTAGTGTAGTGATACTTAGGCTCATGGCTATTTCGGGAAAATAACGGCCTTTTGCGAGTGACACGGCCTGTACGGTCGGGCACGCTTTTTTATGGATTACACGGTACACCTTGTGACCAGGTGTGGTCACGTTCTTGTTCTCCATTTCCGCATTCCTGACCGCGTGGCGACGGAGAAATTCTGGTTCGCTGGTGTCTGGTTCATAGGAGGTAGTAAGTGCCCCAGCCTTAGGGGGTGTAAGGTGCCCGTTAAATTTTTCTTATTGGTCCATTTTTTTATCAATATCCCAGTTATGGAGGATTTATTTATTTATTTATTTTTTTTTTTGGAGACTGATGTCACTGATTCTACTTCTTGCGAAGAATATGAATTGGCCCGGGTGATACATGCCCATCAGTTATGTTCTGAATGCCGTTTTAGAGTGCTCCCTTCCTCGGGATCAGGGAACCAGGGGCCTGCTGAGCCATCCTCCTCTGGGGATTCTGTTTCCCGCGAGGCGAGTTCCCTACAACCAACTCTTACTACGCATGCAGGTAACCCAAACACAACTTATCCTTCTCTTGAGGGTGGCTTGTTTCCTCTGGAGGTTACAACATGGTTCCATATGGCCATATCCTTGGTGCTGGTGCATTTACATCTCCCAGGAGTGTGTTTACGATATTGCCCGTCTTCAGTTAACCAGGGCTCGTCAGGCATGGGATCGTCTGGTTCAGTTCAGCCCTCTGGGGGAGCGACTGTCCCTGAGGCTTCAGGGGGTCAACCTTTGGGGTTAGGGTTATCTTTTGCCCCGGCGGAAGTAAGTTTTGCTTTTCGTTAGACTGGCGTGCCTTCGTGTTCTACTGAGGCACGTTTTGGAGCTGCTGGAGGATCCCACTCTTAATGGGGTGTTGGATCCTCAATCTTCCACTGCGAATGGCATGCATGATTAGACATAAGGGAATGAAGTAATCTTCTTATAGTTTGATTGAGTATCTTTCCAGTTCTGAGCTTGGAAGATTCAGATTCCTGTTGGGCTGGTCCTGCGGGTATGTCCATTCTTCCTGGGCGATAACCAATGGGTTGCCTTATCTTTTTATTTTATATCCGGTTAGGATGAATTTTATTTGGTTTAAAGCTTATGTTTGTTATGATATTCCCTTTGGGAATTTTTCTTCTCTGGAATCGATACTCACGATTTTGTGGTCGCAGTGTTTACTTCTATGGAAGTTTGTTCATGGGGACATGTTGGTCCTCTGTCTGTTGTTTATCTCTCCCTCTTAGGGTGTGACTTGTGTGGCCTTGTCAGTGCTGGGGGTCCTTGGTTTCAGACTGGTCCTGACTGGGTAAAATCCCTTCTGTCCTGTCCTTAAGGCCTATTCAGACGTGACGCCTCCTATGCCTGGCTGGTCTGGTTAGGGCACAGAGTCCCACTATTTATTTTATTTTGCAAGTTTCAACTAACATATTGTGAGGACTTGATGGTCCGTGGTTTGCCTAGGGGCATGGGGGATTGTGCCTCATTAGCCTTTCAATCTAGTCGGCCAGGACTCCATTGAGATCCGCTGCAACATACTCTTTGTTCCGATTCTGCGGGATCTAGTTTGTTCCCTTCCCATAGTGGGTTGGAAGTTGAAGGATTTAGGTCCTTCATGCAGCCAGTTCCTGGCGGTCTTGCCTTTCAAGTTTCCCTGGGATTGCCCTTTTAGGACTTGTTCCTTCTTGAGGTCTCTTCCTTCGGGTAGAGACTGGCTGGTCTGTCCGTTTTTGTTTTTTTTTTCTTAGCAATCCTCAACTGCTTCCACTTGGTTTGCAAGTAATCAAATTTCTGGTGTCATCTTGGATGACAGCAGCGTGCAATGTTTTGACTTTTCAGGTGTTGCCGTCGGGTGTTTCCCTTTCAGAGCTTGTTGCGCGAGGTTTTCGGTTTCAGAATATTTAGATATTATGCTCTGTCTTTATGGTTTCTGGGGTCCTTCGTCTTCAGTTACCTTCTAGGGTGCGGATGCACTTTGTTTAAGAGAGGATCTCTTCTCTGTTTCAATCTCTGGGTCTTGCAAACTGGGGTCTGGGTGTTGCCTCCCTTGTTCTGCGAGACCGGTTGGGTTTTGTTGGCTTGGCCCCAGTTTCTCAGGGTTTTTTCGCCCTGTGTCCTTGGGGCTTGTTTGGGCCCTGTTTATGGTCCTTCATTTGTGCCTTAATTATGGTTCTCTGGAATCCTTTATCGGATGTTTGCTCCATGTCCTTTCCCATTTTTGGGGAATACGGTTATTTGATCCCTTTCTCTAGTAAGGGGTGTGTTATTAGGAGACAGACTACCGGTTGACAGTGTCTCTTGGAAGCTTGTTGGCTCAGTCAAGTCTAGTTCCTGCGGTCTCTAGCAAGGCTTCTGGACTATCTGCGGACGAAGCTGGGTTTTGTGGTGTAGGGGTTTTTAGGCCTGGTGTCCTCAGAACGGGCTGCCTTTTCTACCCTCCCGTTTTAGCGTTCAGTGCCCTCTAAAGCTTGGGTATTGTTTCCCAAAAGTAATGAATGCAGCTGTGGACTCTTTCTGTTTTATGAAGAAAAACTTAAATTATTCTTACCTGATAATTCAGACGGAAAGAGTCCACAGCTCCCCGCCCGTATTTTTTTCTGGGGGTTATTTGTTGTTTTTGTTCTTCTGGCATCTTTTCACCCTATGTTTCTTCTACTGTTCCTTGTCCCTCGGCAGAATGACTGGGGGAGAGATATTTTAGCCTTTGGCTGGGGTATGGTCCCAAAAGTAATGAATGCAGCTGTGGACTCTCCGTCTGAAGAAAAGAAAATTATCAGGTAAGCTTAATTTAAGTTTTTGTCTTTCTCTGGAGGAGGATTTGTCAGTCTACTTCTCTGTAAGGTCAGATTTCTACCCTTTCTGTTCTATTATATAAGAGTTTGGGCGTACTTACCAGATGTTAGGTCCTTTGTTCAGGCCCTGGCCAGAATAAGGCCTGTGTTAAAGCCTGTTGCTCCACCTTGAAGCCTTTATTTTGTTCTTAAGGTGTTGCAGTAGGTTCCAATGGGGCCTATGCAGTCTGTCGATATAAGTTGTCTTTGCTGACTTTTTTCTTTTGCTCGTAGAGTCCTAGACATTTGGGCTCTACGGTGTGATTCCCATTACCTTATTTCCTTGTAGATAAGGCGGTCCTCTTGTATCAGATGGGATTTCTTCCTAAGGGTTCCTTTTTTTGTGTCCTAATCCTTCTTCTATGAAAGATAATCTGTTTCTCATCCTGGATGTTTGTGCTCTAAAATTTTAAAGGTTACTAGAGATATTCGTTACCCTTCTGCCCTTTTTGTATTTGCATAAGTAAGGGACGGAAGGTCACGTCAATTTCTCTTTCCTTTTGGCTAAGGAGTGTCTCTTGGTTGGAGTGAGCTGGCTAACAGCCTCCAAAGAGGGTTATGGCTCTTTCGATCTGGGCTGTTTCTTCTTACAAGGTCCTTCGAAAAAAAAGGTTTTTGTAGAGCAAGTTTGCGAGGCGGCTACTTGGTCCTCGTTACATATATTCTATTGTTTTTTTTTGTCTCAGCGGAGGCTTCTTTTGGGTGAACGGTTCTTCGAGCAGTAGTACCCTCAGTTTAGGTCCGCCTGTCTTGTTTCTCCCTCCATTTCCATTCTGTGTCCTCTATCTTGGGTATTGGTTCCCACTAGTAATTAGAATGGATTTGTGAACTCTCCATGCCATTGAGAAGAAAACAAAATTTATACTTACCTGATGATAAATTATTTTCTTTCCTGGCATGGAGAGTCCACGACCCGCCCTTGTCTAATATCAAGACAGCTTATTATCTTCTAAACTTTAGGCTCCTCTATACCCTGGGTGTTCCTCTTCTCTTTCCGTATTCTTTCGTCTGAATGACTGGGGATTATGGGAAGTGGGAGGGATACTTATAGCTTTGCTGGGGTGTTTTTTGCCGCCTCCTAGTGGCCAGGAGTTGAATTCCCACTAGTAATTAGAATGGATTTGTGGACTCTACATGCCAGGAAAGAAAATAATTTATCACGTAAGCATAAATTTTGTTTTTTACATTAGTCCTAGGGAGGAATGACATTTGACTGTATTCGTAAGCTAAATTGTTTCCTCTTGGTTTCACATAGTTCATATATGTTGCTTGTTACCTGGCAAACTTACAGATTGTGACTCAGAGCTCTGCGTGTTTTTATAGTCTAAATGAATCGGCACTTGCAAAAGAGTGACAGATGTAGAAATCTCCTGTGTAGTCACATGCTCACAAAAATGTGCGTAATATGAGTGTATGCAGATATGAATAATGCTTTTATTTGGGCTAAATATGTGGCAATTCTTGTGATTAAAGGGATAGTCAAGTCCAAAAAAAACTTTCATGTTTCAAATGGGGCATGTAATTGTAAACCACTTTCCAGTTTACTTTTATCACCAATTTTGCTTTGTTCTCTTGGTATTCTTAGTTGAAAGCTAAACCTAGGAAGGCTCATATAATTTCCAAGCCATTGAAGGCTGCCTCTTATCACATGCTTTTATTTGCTTTTCACAATAGGGGAGAGTTCATGTAAACCCTTTAGATAACATGATTACGCCCGTGGATTGTGGCAGACACTGCACTAATTGGCTAAAATGAAAGTCAATAGATAATAAATAAAATGTCATGCAATCAGGGGGTTGCCATAAGATGCTTAGATACAAGTTAAGCACAGAGATAAAAACTATATTAATATAACTGTGTTGGTTATGCAAAACTGGGGAATGGCTAATATAGAGATTATCTATCTTTTTAAAGAATAAAAAAATCTGGTGTTGACTGTCCATTGAAGTCTATTTTCATGCATAAACAATTTGGTCAAGTTGTCCTCTAAGTAAATTACAAGGTACTACCAACTTGTGTTTTTGTTTTTTGTCCCTCCTGCACAGTTCAAATAGTTATTTAAACTAAGTTTTACTGTACAGTAGAGTTCTTACAACCACGTATGTTATGTCAATTGACCTGTCAGGCAGGTACCTTTCTAAGTGGGGGAATGCCTATACAATCCCAAAAGGCCAGGGAGCTGCAGGGAACTGGAAGAAATTGTACTTATTCAAACTCCTCAATCTTAGCTAGGATCCAACAAGAACCACCATTTGAAAGGCAACTGCCTGCTCTTTCAGACTTGTGTTGTGCATGCATAGTCAGAGCACATTAAAAAAAAAAAAAAAAAGATAAAAATGTAAAAATACCCATACTCTTATAATAGGCCATCAAAAAGCCCTAGAGATCTCTATGATTCTAAAGCCCATAAGCCCCTCCTTGAAATAAAGCCCCTATATAGGTTTGTGGTTGTTTTTTTGGTTGTTTTTTAAGATAGAAGGAAAAGCTAATCTGTTCCATCTGTCTAATTTAGACATTATGAACAAACCCACATCAAGGAACACACAACCTTAAAATCTGTCCAGTGAACAGCAAGCGCTTTCTGTTTTAGAGCTAGCCGTGGATGCTGTGAATCTGTAATGTGTTGGCAGTAGAAGCTAATCGGCTTTTTGCTTGGAATGTACTTTGAATTCTTTGAATGCCTGACTCTTCCTTAGGGTTCTGCAGGTTACTCTTCTGCCCTATTAATAGTATTGCAACAACTTGTGTGATTATTGTGCCTGAACAAAGCACTCCTAGCTGGATATGACCGCAAATGGATAATTATTATTAAAATTACAGGTAGAAAACCATTTATCCAACTGCTTGGGACCAGGAGAAGGTTTGAAATAGTTTGGAGGTGCATGAAATGTATTTAAATTAATGGTAAACTTTATATGTTTTAATATCAGGTGTGCAATCTAAACAATATTTTAGGTGGGCTAAAATAGATCAGACTTTCACTGATATACTTGTGTGTTTTGTTCAGTACTTTATATCAAGACCTCACTCATTTATAGGATCCGAAAGGGAGGTTCTCTCCCCAAACAATACACAACAAACGCAGGTCAAGCTGCAAAGCTTTTCCCTTATAAACGGCCTTTATTCCTTTGCATGGGTCAATAAAAACAGACGCCTTTTCAAGGCCAAAAAGGCCCTTAAAGGGACATTGTACAGTAAAATTAGTTTCCCCTTAATGTGTTCCCAATCACTAGTCATAGTAGCTGGAGAGTATAAAATGTATGGGAAAGTACTTGTTTAGGTTTATTTTTGTATGAAAAATAGCTGTTTATTTTTCTTACCTAACTCCTACACTCCCACTGGGAAACTTGTTTGCTGCCTTTTATTTCTATAGAGAATACTATATTCATATTTGTATGTCTTGGATTTTTACAGCTATTTTAAAATTACAAAATAAAGGTAGACTTCTAAAAAACTATTTGATACTCCATACTTGAAACCCAGGACATACTTGAAAACGAGAGACATCTCAATGTATCCTTCCTGGTAAAATATTTTATAAATAAATATAAAACGGATCACTAGGAACATATGGAAGCAGAGAAAATTTTACAGCACAATGTCCTTTTTAATCATCTATTTTGTTTTATTTTTTTTTTTTTTTTTTTTTTTTTATTATTACATGGAGTTTAGTACAGGAAAACTGGTTGTCTTGGTTTTGAGGCTGAGAACCATGGGACTCCAACTTGTTTCTACTTCCACTAGGGAGATCTGGTTTTAGCAGAAAATGCACTGGACTAGTCACGTAAAAAAAAAAAAAAAATCTTTATCCACATTTAGGATCAGGATTCAGGTTTCCTGTTTTTGTCTGTAAATTAAATTATTATTTTTTTTTTTATCTTATTTTTTTTATCTTATTTTTTTATCTTAAATTACATTTGAAACTGTATTACCTTTTCCCTTGGTATTTTCATTCTTGTGGGAATCTCCGTCAACCAATGTGGCAACAGAAATTCTTATCAGCAAATGAGGATTTAATCCCTGGGAATGAGTGACAAATCTGCAGTTCCTGCTTGTTTAAAAAAAACAAAAAAAACAAACAAACAAAAAAAAACAGATTTCATGCAAAAACAATTCTCCAAATTGGTGCACTCCAAACTTCAATGGTCATATAGGGGTGTACAAGTATAATGGCTTATATTAAAGTAAACAATACGCTCAGCACTCTACTTTCAACCATTTTTTTTTCCCTGTGGCGTTTTGGGAAAATAGTCCCCTTCCTTAGACAAGAAAGCTGACGTGTCATCAGGAACGTTCAGAAGTACTTTATTTTATTAGTACGCTTCTCTGTTTTCTGTATGGGTTTGGAATGTAATGGTTTTAAGATTTACAGTATATTCCTATTAATAATCATACCTTGTGGGGGCTATATATAATTACTTTGGCACATTTAGCTATCCAAAGAATGAGCACTTGTTTAATAGATATCCAGAGTGTGCTTACATTTTATAAAGAATGAGAACTAATTTGATTGACAACCTCCCTAATGTTATCTATCTAAACACCTGGAGATAGATATATATAGATATAGATAGAGAGAAATTATGATTATATACGCATAGTAAAACAACTTTGCATAATATGTATGTTTATCTTCTTAACCCCTCCATGTAATTCAGCTCTGAAAAATTATTCTCTAATTCTCAGAATTTGAAATGCACCTTGCTAATTTCTCAAGGCTAACCCTGCTACATATCTTCCCCTAATTTGCTTTAACATATAACTACAAAACAATGCACTTTATACTAACAATAGGACTGTGGTTGTTGTCTGCATACTAAAGCCTGGATTCACTCCTTCAAATAAGACAAATGGTAGGTGGAGTTTGGCTGTTAAATAAAAAAAAAAAAAAAATGAAAATAAAAGTATACTTATGTTGTAGCAAGCAGAAATGTCTTATAATTACAAGGTGTTAACTAGGGATGGGCGAATATGTTGAAAGCGTAATTTGTTTGCTAGAACAAATAGTCCTGTGGACATTCGTTTTGGTCAATCAAGTGTTAGTTGTTAAGAAGGGGAATCAATTAAAATTCAGTTATCAAATGTTTGTTCCGTTTTTTGTTTACGAATGTTCACAATTAGATTGAATATCCACATTCGAAATTTCAAATGGAAATTTTGATTTAGCAAATACTGTTCAGAAGCTCAATATTTAAAGAGAGCATTAGATATACTATTACACATATATTGATTCAAATTTTTCAAAATCGAATATTGCATAATTAATTTCATTATAGAAAATTTAATTTATAAAATTTCATTTTATTAGAAAAATTTGAATTGAATATTACATTTAAAGGGACAGTATACACAAATTCTCATTTAACTACATGTAATAGACACTACTATAAAGAATAATATGCACAGATACTGATCTAAAAATCCAGTATAAAACAGTTTTAAAAACTTACTTAGAAGCTCCCAGTTTAGCTCTGTTGAAAAGGTTAGCAGGAACACCCACTGAAAGTGGTTCTATAGCAAAAATAGCACACACTCCCCCTTTCTCTGCATATGAAAAGACTCTTTACACAAATAGAAACAAGCAGGAGTATGTAGACATCAGTATTCTCCTAAAACTTTAGGGCTTGGTTAGGAGTCTGAAAATCAGTGCAATGTTATTTAAAAATAAGCAAAACTACATTTTAATTTTTTTAAAAAAAAGCTGTATAGTCTATATAAATGGATAATCTACAAAACATGTATGCAAAGAAAAAGCAGTCCCTTTAAACATTAAACAAATAGAATGTTTTACAAACATTCAAAATGAACGAACAAATGTGTTCAAATGAACTGCCCCTTTTTAGGCTGTCTTGCAAAAAAAAAAAAAGTTCTGATAAGCTTGCTTATTCACTGAAACATAAATAATTTGTTTCCTGGTGATCTCTCCAGGGTCCAATAACCGCTTTTGCCAAACCTGTAATGAAATTACCTGTAACCGATTTACATATAAAATGTGTAAACAGGTTTAACAAGTCAGTGTTCCTGTATGGTCAGAGCCACACACAAAATTTTGAACTGACTTTAACCATGTGTTTACCCCTTTGCATTTTCTTTTTGCACTTACGTCCCTTTTAAAGAGTGTCAGATATATAAGGTATAGTAGAAATCTCGTGTTTTATCTGTGGTATTTGTAAAATTGGTTCACCAGCCCTTCTGGTAAAAATAAATTAAAAAAAAAAATCCAATGTGGCCCCTTGTGTGATGAGGCTTTCCAGTAACTGGCTAAGATTATCTGCTGCATGGTAAATGCTCCAGCCTCCCTGGTGTGTGGGGATAACGTACAGTTTTAATCAGTACAATGACAAAGATAATGTACATGCCATTTTTAAAATTTACTTAAACATTTCATGGGGTATTAGCTTAATGTCCCTTAAAGCTGCTCATGAATTTTATTAACTGTATTAATGTCAATTCAAGTCAGAAGATCTACTCTTATGGTTTAATTGGGGGGGATATTAATGTTCAGTTTTTCTGTCGCCTTTATATTCTTGATTAATTTTTCATCTACTTAGGTGTTCACACAAACCAATATTGTCCCAGTCCTAAAAAATATTCTGAGGCCAAGTAGGGGGAGATATGAAGCAAAGTTAGGCATGTAAAGCCTGCTTTGTGCTCTTCCAGGTCTCAGACATGGGAAAACACACAATTTTCATAAATTGACAGAAATATGGACTATATGAATTAAAACATTTTGTGTATTTTGTATTACAGATTTTAAGTCGCCTATGATCTACCTGAGATGCAGTTTAATCAAAACTTGAAACTAATTTAGTCCTCTGTGTTGTGTCACAGCAGGAAGTATGACAGCTAGTCACAATCTCATCTGCCAGATATATTGCCTAGTAAAACCAGGTTATAGTTTGTTTATATATCAAACTGTTCTATTAAAAGATTTTGTTTAGGTTACTGTGTGAAATGCCGTAAGGGAGAGCACACGTGACTGGTCTTCTGTGCAAACTAGCCAAACTAGTCGCTAACGAGGCCTTTCACACGTCCCTTAAGAAGTAGCAGCACCAGTTGTAAAAAATGTTCTTTATTCAAATGAACAACTTAAAAAATGAATCTGCTATACAGAGCAATGTTTTGGGATTATTGTTATTCATGCCATATATGCACAGACATCACAAATTAAAAGGTAAAATGGCACATCCTCTAAAATGAACCCTTATAAGAATACACAACTTACATTACAAAAATGTGGCACCATTTCATGGTTATATAGTATCATGTCAATATTAAAACACTGAAGAGGCATATTATCTAACCTACAAATACACAGCTGATAAGAAGCAATTTACTACGTTTTATGTGTGTCAAATCTTAACAAGTGGCATATTAACCCTTTTGGGTCTATAAATTCCAGTATAAATATCCAAAAAGCTTCAAGCTTTTTTTTTTTAGAAGGAATGCACTATGAGTTAGTGGTTTGGAAGGTCAAAAACCTGACAACACAACAAACAGTGTAGCCTTTTTTTTAACAAAATTTACCTGAAATTGGAGTTTTCATATCCTTAATATGAATGTTACGTTTATGTTAGTGATTCTATCACGAACCCACCTTGTAGATTCCCCAAAATAGATCTACAGTGGCACTTAGAAACATTGGCAGTGTAGAAATCGGATAGAAAAATGTTACTCACCTAAAAGGGGGTAAGTGAATTACTACTACATCCCAGACATAGAAAACACTGCCTGTTTTTTTTATGTACTCAAGCTAATTTTCAGTTCTTTCCCAGGACCAATATCAGTCATAAACAATTCATCCTTTATACTTCCCTCCCCTCTTTTTTATAAACTGTTGTGGAAATTGTTTCAAACACAGGTGTGTGGATTACAAATTTTAAGCATATCCTACTTAATCTGATTAGAAAAGTGATACAAACACCATCCACTTAAAGGGACACTGAACCCAATTTTTTTTTTCTTTCGTGATTCAGATAGAGCATGAAATTTTAAGCAACTTTCTAATTTACTCCTATTATCAAATTTTCTTCATTCTCTTGGTATCTTTATTTGAAATGTAAGTTTAGATGCCGACCCATTTTTGGTGATTGGTGGATAAATTCATCCACCAATAAAAATAGTGCTGTCCATAGTCTGAACCAAAAAAAAAG